>NW_028274987.1:0-232074 GCF_037043125.1 Eumetopias jubatus
ACTGGGAGAACCAACATTGTGAAGAGGTCAATGCTACCTAGAGCAATCTACACATGCAATGCAATCCCCATCAAAATAGCATCCACTTTTTTCCAAGAAATGGAACAAATAATCCTAAAATTTGAATGGAACCAGAAGAGACCCCGAATAGCCAGAGGAATATTGAGAAAGAAAAGCAAAGCTGGCGGCATCACAATTCTTGACTTCCAGCTCTATGACAAAGCTGTCATCATCAAGACAGTATGGTACTGGCACAAAAACAGACACATGGATCCATGGAACAGAATCGAGAGCCCAGAAATGGACCCTCAACTCTATGGTCAACTTATCTTTGACAGAGCAGGGAGGAATGTCCAATGGCAAAAAGAGAGTCTCTTCAACAACTGGTGTTGGGAGAATTGGACAGCCCCATGCAGAAGAATGACACTGGACCATTTCCTGACACCACACACAAAAGTAGACGCCAAATGGTTGAAAGACCCCAATGTGAGACAGGAGCCCATCAAAATCCTAAAGGAGAACACAGGTAGCAAGCTCTTCGACCTCAGCCGCAGCAACTTCTTCCTAGAAACATCACCAAAGGCACGGGAAGCCAGGGCAAAAATGAACTGTTGGGATTTCATCAAGATAAAAAGCTTTGGCACAGCAAAAGGAACAGTCCACAAAACCAAAAGACAACCGACAGAATGGGAGAAATTATTTGCAAATGACATATCCGATAAAGGGCTACTATCCAATATGTAGAAAAACTTATCAAACTCAACACCCAAAGAACAAATAATCCAATCAAGAAATAGGCAGAAGACATGAACAGACATTTTTCCAAAGAAGACATCCAAATGGCCCAGAGGCACATGAAAAAGTGCTCAACACGGCTCGGCATCAGGGAAATCCAAATCAAAACCTCAATCAGATACCACCTCACACCCGTCAGAATGGCTCAAATGAACAAGTCAGGGAACGACAGAGGTTGGCGGGGATGTGGAGAAAGGGGAACCCTCCTACACTGGTGGTGGGAATGCAAGCTGGTGCAACCCCTCTGGAAAACAGTATGGAGTTTCCTCACACAGTTGAAATTAGAGCTACCATTCGATCCAGCAATTGCACTCCTGGGTATTTACCCCAAAGATACAAATGTAGGGACGCGAAGCGGTACGTGCACCCCATTGTTTACAGCAGCAATGTCCACAATAGACAAACTGTGGAAAGAGCCAAGATGTCCATCGAGAGATGAATGGATAAAGAAGAGGTGGTATATATATACACAATGGAATATTACGCAGCCATCAAAAGGAATGAGATGTTGCCATGGACAACGACGTGGATGGAACTGGAGGGTCCGACGGTTAGTGAAATAAGTCAATCAGAGAAAGACATGTTTCATATGACCTCACTGATATGAGGGATTCTTAATCTCAGGAACAGAGTGAGGCTTGCTGGAGTGGTCGGGGGTGGGAAGGATGGGGTGGCTGGGTGATAGACATTGGGGAGGGTATGAGCTGCGGTGAGCGCTGTGAATTGTGTAAGACTGTTGAATCACAGATCTGTACTTCTGAAACAAATAACGCAACATATTTTAAGAATAAAGGAAAAGAAGGAGACAGCAGGAGAGGAAGAATAAAGGGGAGTTAGTGAGAGGGGGAGACGGACCAGGAGAGATGATGGATTCTGAAAAAGAATCCGAGGTTTCTAGAGGGGAGGTGGGTCGGGGGATTGGTTAGCCTGGTGATGGGTATTAAAGAGGGCACATTCAGCATGGAGCACTGTGTGTTAGGAACAAACAATGAATCATGGGACACTACAACAAAACAAATGATGTAGTACATGGTGATTAACAAAGCAATAAAAAACAAAGACTGTAATAAGAGATGAAGAAGGACACTATATCCTACTTAAAGGGTCTATCCAACAAGAAGATCTAACAATTGTAAATGTCTATGCCCCGAACATGGGAGCATCCAATTATATAAGGCAATTAAGAAGAAAAGCAAAGAAACCCATTGACAACCATACAATCATAGTGGGGGACTTTAACACCCCCCTGACTGAAATGGCCAGATCATCTAAGCAAAAGATCAACAAGGAAATAAAGACTTTAAATGACACACTGGACCAAATGGACTTCACAGACATATTCAGAACGTTCCATCCCAAAGCAAGGGAATACACATTCTTCTCCAGTGCCCATGGAACATTCTCCAGAATGGATCACATCCTAGGTCACAAATCAGGTCTCAACCGGTACCCAAAGATTGGGATCATTCCCTGCACATTTTCAGACCACAATGCTTTGAAACTAGAACTCAATCACAAGAGGAGAGTCGGAAAGAACTCAAATACATGGAGGCTAAAGAGCATCCTACGAAAGAATGAATGGGTCAACCAGGAAATTAAAGAAGAATTTAAAAAACTCATGGAAACCAATGAAAATGAAAACACAACTGTCCAAAATCTTTGGGATACAGCCAAGGCAGTCCTGCGAGGAAAGTATATAGCAATACAAGCCTTTCTCAAGAAACAAGAAAGGTCTCAAATACACACCCTAGCCCTACACCTAAAGGAGCTGGAGAAAGAACGGCAAATAAAGCCTAAACCCAGCAGGAGAAGAGAAATCATGCAGTTCAGAGCAGAAATCAATGAAATAGAACCCAGAAGAACAGTAGAAGTGATCAACGGAACTAGGAGCTGGTTCTTTGAAAGAATTCACAAGACTGATACACCCCTGTCCAGGCTGATCAAAAAGAAAAGAGAAATGACCCAAATCAACAAAATCATGAATGAAAGAGGAGAGATCACAACCAACACCAAAGAAATACAAACAATTATAAGAACGTAATCTGAGCAACCCTAGGGCAGCAAATTCCATAACCTGGAAGAAATGGGTGCATTCCTAGAGATGTGTCAACTACCAAAACTGACCCAGGAAGAAATAGAAAACCTGAACAGTCCTATAACCACGAAGGCAATTGAAGTAGTCATCAAAAACCTCCCAAGAAACCAAAGCCCAGGGCCAGATGGTTTCCCAGGGGAATTCTATCAGACATTTAAAGAAGAATTAATACCTATTCTCCTGAAACTGTTCCCAACAATAGAAATGGAAGGAAAACTTCCAAACTCATTTTATGAGGCCACCATTACCTTGATCCCAAAACCAGACAAAGATCCCATCAAAAAGGAGAATTAGAGACCAAAATCCTTGATGAACATCGATGCAAAAATTCTCACCAAAATCCTAGCCAAGAGGACCCAACAGTACATGAAAAGGAGTATTCACCATGAGCAAGTGGGATTTATCCCTGGGCTGCAAGGCTGGTTCAACATCCGCAAATCAGTCAACGTGATCAAATACATTAACAAAAGAAAGAACGAGAACCGTAGGATCCTCTCAATAGATGCAGAAAAAGCATTGGACAGAGTACAGCACCCTTTCTGGATCAAAACTCTTCAGAGTATAGGGACAGCGGGTACATACCTCAATATCATAAAAGCCATCTACGAAAACCCTACAGCGAATATCATTCTCAATGGGGAAAAGCTGAGATCTTTTCCCCTAAGGTCAGGAACGCGGCAGGGATAGCCACTCTCACCACTGCTATTCAACATAGTATTAGAAGTCCTAGCCACAGCAATCAGACAACAAAAAGAAATCAAAGGCATCCAAATCGGCAGAGAGGAAGTCAAACTCTCACTCTTTGCAGATGATATGATACTTTCCGTGGAAAACCCAAAAGACTCCACCCCAAAACTGCTAGAACTCACACAGCAATTCCGTCAAGTAGCAGGCTATAAAATCAATGCACAGAAATCAGTGGCATTCCTATACACCAACAACAAGACAGAAGAGAGACAAATCAAGGAGTCGATCCCATTCACAACTGCTCCCAAAACCAGAAGAGACCTAGGAATACATTGAACCCAAGAGGCAGAGGATCTGTACTCAGAAAAATACAAAATACGCAGGAAAGAAATTGAAGAAGACACAAAGAAACGGAAAAACGTTCCATGCTCATGGATTGGGAGAACCAACATTGTGAAGAGGTCAATGCTACCTAGAGCAATCTACACATGCAATGCAATCCCCATCAAAATAGCATCCACTTTTTTCCAAGAAATGGAACAAATAATCCTAAAATTTGAATGGAACCAGAAGAGACCCCGAATAGCCAGAGGAATATTGAGAAAGAAAAGCAAAGCTGGCGGCATCACAATTCTGGACTTCCAGCTCTATGACAAAGCTGTCATCATCAAGACAGTATGGTACTGGCACAAAAACAGACACATGGATCCATGGAACAGAATCGAGAGCCCAGAAATGGACCCTCAACTCTATGGTCAACTTATCTTTGACAGAGCAGGGAGGAATGTCCAATGGCAAAAAGAGAGTCTCTTCAACAACTGGTGTTGGGAGAATTGGACAGCCCCATGCAGAAGAATGACACTGGACCATTTCCTGACACCACACACAAAAGTAGACGCCAAATGGTTGAAAGACCCCAATGTGAGACAGGAGCCCATCAAAATCCTAAAGGAGAACACAGGTAGCAAGCTCTTCGACCTCAGCCGCAGCAACTTCTTCCTAGAAACATCACCAAAGGCACGGGAAGCCAGGGCAAAAATGAACTGTTGGGATTTCATCAAGATAAAAAGCTTTGGCACAGCAAAAGGAACAGTCCACAAAACCAAAAGACAACCGACAGAATGGGAGAAATTATTTGCAAATGACATATCCGATAAAGGGCTACTATCCAATATGTAGAAAAACTTATCAAACTCAACACCCAAAGAACAAATAATCCAATCAAGAAATAGGCAGAAGACATGAACAGACATTTTTCCAAAGAAGACATCCAAATGGCCCAGAGGCACATGAAAAAGTGCTCAACACGGCTCGGCATCAGGGAAATCCAAATCAAAACCTCAATCAGATACCACCTCACACCCGTCAGAATGGCTCAAATGAACAAGTCAGGGAACGACAGAGGTTGGCGGGGATGTGGAGAAAGGGGAACCCTCCTACACTGGTGGTGGGAATGCAAGCTGGTGCAACCCCTCTGGAAAACAGTATGGAGTTTCCTCACACAGTTGAAATTAGAGCTACCATTCGATCCAGCAATTGCACTCCTGGGTATTTACCCCAAAGATACAAATGTAGGGACCCGAAGCGGTACGTGCACCCCATTGTTTATAGCAGCAATGTCCACAATAGCCAAACTGTGGAAAGAGCCAAGATGTCCATCGACAGATGAATGGATAAAGAAGAGGTGGTATATATATACACAATGGAATATTACGCAGCCATCAAAAGGAATGAGATGTTGCCATGGACAACGACGTGGATGGAACTGGAGGGTCCGACGATTAGTGAAATAAGTCAATCAGAGAAAGACATGTATCATATGACCTCACTGATATGAGGGATTCTTAATCTCAGGAACAGAGTGAGGCTTGCTGGAGTGGTCGGGGCTGGGAAGGATGGGGTGGCTGGGTGATAGACATTGGGGAGGGTATGAGCTGCGGTGAGCGCTGTGAATTGTGTAAGACTGTTGAATCACAGATCTGTACTTCTGAAACAAATAACGCAACATATTTTAAGAATAAAGGAAAAGAAGGAGACAGCAGGAGAGGAAGAATAAAGGGGAGTTAGTGAGAGGGGGAGACGGACCAGGAGAGATGATGGATTCTGAAAAAGAATCCGAGGTTTCTAGAGGGGAGGTGGGTCGGGGGATTGGTTAGCCTGGTGATGGGTATTAAAGAGGGCACATTCAGCATGGAGCACTGTGTGTTAGGAACAAACAATGAATCATGGGACACTACAACAAAACAAATGATGTAGTACATGGTGATTAACAAAGCAATAAAAAACAAAGACTGTAATAAGAGATGAAGAAGGACACTATATCCTACTTAAAGGGTCTATCCAACAAGAAGATCTAACAATTGTAAATGTCTATGCCCCGAACATGGGAGCATCCAATTATATAAGGCAATTAAGAAGAAAAGCAAAGAAACCCATTGACAACCATACAATCATAGTGGGGGACTTTAACACCCCCCTGACTGAAATGGCCAGATCATCTAAGCAAAAGATCAACAAGGAAATAAAGACTTTAAATGACACACTGGACCAAATGGACTTCACAGACATATTCAGAACGTTCCATCCCAAAGCAAGGGAATACACATTCTTCTCCAGTGCCCATGGAACATTCTCCAGAATGGATCACATCCTAGGTCACAAATCAGGTCTCAACCGGTACCCAAAGATTGGGATCATTCCCTGCACATTTTCAGACCACAATGCTTTGAAACTAGAACTCAATCACAAGAGGAGAGTCGGAAAGAACTCAAATACATGGAGGCTAAAGAGCATCCTACGAAAGAATGAATGGGTCAACCAGGAAATTAAAGAAGAATTTAAAAAACTCATGGAAACCAATGAAAATGAAAACACAACTGTCCAAAATCTTTGGGATACAGCCAAGGCAGTCCTGCGAGGAAAGTATATAGCAATACAAGCCTTTCTCAAGAAACAAGAAAGGTCTCAAATACACACCCTAGCCCTACACCTAAAGGAGCTGGAGAAAGAACGGCAAATAAAGCCTAAACCCAGCAGGAGAAGAGAAATCATGCAGTTCAGAGCAGAAATCAATGAAATAGAACCCAGAAGAACAGTAGAAGTGATCAACGGAACTAGGAGCTGGTTCTTTGAAAGAATTCACAAGACTGATACACCCCTGTCCAGGCTGATCAAAAAGAAAAGAGAAATGACCCAAATCAACAAAATCATGAATGAAAGAGGAGAGATCACAACCAACACCAAAGAAATACAAACAATTATAAGAACGTAATCTGAGCAACCCTAGGGCAGCAAATTCCATAACCTGGAAGAAATGGGTGCATTCCTAGAGATGTGTCAACTACCAAAACTGACCCAGGAAGAAATAGAAAACCTGAACACTCCTATAACCACGAAGGCAATTGAAGTAGTCATCAAAAACCTCCCAAGAAACCAAAGCCCAGGGCCAGATGGTTTCCCAGGGGAATTCTATCAGACATTTAAAGAAGAATTAATACCTATTCTCCTGAAACTGTTCCCAACAATAGAAATGGAAGGAAAACTTCCAAACTCATTTTATGAGGCCACCATTACCTTGATCCCAAAACCAGACAAAGATCCCATCAAAAAGGAGAATTAGAGACCAATATCCTTGATGAACATCGATGCAAAAATTCTCACCAAAATCCTAGCCAAGAGGACCCAACAGTACATGAAAAGGAGTGTTCACCATGAGCAAGTGGGATTTATCCCTGGGCTGCAAGGCTGGTTCAACATCCGCAAATCAGTCAACGTGATCAAATACATTAACAAAAGAAAGAACGAGAATCGTAGGATCCTCTCAATAGATGCAGAAAAAGCATTGGACAGAGTACAGCACCCTTTCTGGATCAAAACTCTTCAGAGTATGGGGACAGCGGGTACATACCTCAATATCATAAAAGCCATCTACGAAAACCCTACAGCGAATATCATTCTCAATGGGGAAAAGCTGAGATCTTTTCCCCTAAGGTCAGCAACGCGGCAGGGAGAGCCACTCTCACCACTGCTATTCAACATAGTATTAGAAGTCCTAGCCACAGCAATCAGACAACAAAAAGAAATCAAAGGCATCCAAATCGGCAGAGAGGAAGTCAAACTCTCACTCTTTGCAGATGATATGATACTTTCCGTGGAAAACCCAAAAGACTCCACCCCAAAACTGCTAGAACTCACACAGCAATTCCGTCAAGTAGCAGGCTATAAAATCAATGCACAGAAATCAGTGGCATTCCTATACACCAACAACAAGACAGAAGAGAGACAAATCAAGGAGTCGATCCCATTCACAACTGCTCCCAAAACCAGAAGAGACCTAGGAATACATTGAACCCAAGAGGCAGAGGATCTGTACTCAGAAAACTACAAAATACGCAGGAAAGAAATTGAAGAAGACACAAAGAAACGGAAAAACGTTCCATGCTCATGGATTGGGAGAACCAACATTGTGAAGAGGTCAATGCTACCTAGAGCAATCTACACATGCAATGCAATCCCCATCAAAATAGCATCCACTTTTTTCCAAGAAATGGAACAAATAATCCTAAAATTTGAATGGAACCAGAAGAGACCCCGAATAGCCAGAGGAATATTGAGAAAGAAAAGCAAAGCTGGCGGCATCACAATTCTGGACTTCCAGCTCTATGACAAAGCTGTCATCATCAAGACAGTATGGTACTGGCACAAAAACAGACACATGGATCCATGGAACAGAATCGAGAGCCCAGAAATGGACCCTCAACTCTATGGTCAACTTATCTTTGACAGAGCAGGGAGGAATGTCCAATGGCAAAAAGAGAGTCTCTTCAACAACTGGTGTTGGGAGAATTGGACAGCCCCATGCAGAAGAATGACACTGGACCATTTCCTGACACCACACACAAAAGTAGACGCCAAATGGTTGAAAGACCCCAATGTGAGACAGGAGCCCATCAAAATCCTAAAGGAGAACACAGGTAGCAAGCTCTTCGACCTCAGCCGCAGCAACTTCTTCCTAGAAACATCACCAAAGGCACGGGAAGCCAGGGCAAAAATGAACTGTTGGGATTTCATCAAGATAAAAAGCTTTGGCACAGCAAAAGGAACAGTCCACAAAACCAAAAGACAACCGACAGAATGGGAGAAATTATTTGCAAATGACATATCCGATAAAGGGCTACTATCCAATATGTAGAAAAACTTATCAAACTCAACACCCAAAGAACAAATAATCCAATCAAGAAATAGGCAGAAGACATGAACAGACATTTTTCCAAAGAAGACATCCAAATGGCCCAGAGGCACATGAAAAAGTGCTCAACACGGCTCGGCATCAGGGAAATCCAAATCAAAACCTCAATCAGATACCACCTCACACCCGTCAGAATGGCTCAAATGAACAAGTCAGGGAACGACAGAGGTTGGCGGGGATGTGGAGAAAGGGGAACCCTCCTACACTGGTGGTGGGAATGCAAGCTGGTGCAACCCCTCTGGAAAACAGTATGGAGTTTCCTCACACAGTTGAAATTAGAGCTACCATTCGATCCAGCAATTGCACTCCTGGGTATTTACCCCAAAGATACAAATGTAGGGACCCGAAGCGGTACGTGCACCCCATTGTTTATAGCAGCAATGTCCACAATAGCCAAACTGTGGAAAGAGCCAAGATGTCCATCGACAGATGAATGGATAAAGAAGAGGTGGTATATATATACACAATGGAATATTACGCAGCCATCAAAAGGAATGAGATGTTGCCATGGACAACGACGTGGATGGAACTGGAGGGTCCGACGATTAGTGAAATAAGTCAATCAGAGAAAGACATGTATCATATGACCTCACTGATATGAGGGATTCTTAATCTCAGGAACAGAGTGAGGCTTGCTGGAGTGGTCGGGGCTGGGAAGGATGGGGTGGCTGGGTGATAGACATTGGGGAGGGTATGAGCTGCGGTGAGCGCTGTGAATTGTGTAAGACTGTTGAATCACAGATCTGTACTTCTGAAACAAATAACGCAACATATTTTAAGAATAAAGGAAAAGAAGGAGACAGCAGGAGAGGAAGAATAAAGGGGAGTTAGTGAGAGGGGGAGACGGACCAGGAGAGATGATGGATTCTGAAAAAGAATCCGAGGTTTCTAGAGGGGAGGTGGGTCGGGGGATTGGTTAGCCTGGTGATGGGTATTAAAGAGGGCACATTCAGCATGGAGCACTGTGTGTTAGGAACAAACAATGAATCATGGGACACTACAACAAAACAAATGATGTAGTACATGGTGATTAACAAAGCAATAAAAAACAAAGACTGTAATAAGAGATGAAGAAGGACACTATATCCTACTTAAAGGGTCTATCCAACAAGAAGATCTAACAATTGTAAATGTCTATGCCCCGAACATGGGAGCATCCAATTATATAAGGCAATTAAGAAGAAAAGCAAAGAAACCCATTGACAACCATACAATCATAGTGGGGGACTTTAACACCCCCCTGACTGAAATGGCCAGATCATCTAAGCAAAAGATCAACAAGGAAATAAAGACTTTAAATGACACCCTGGACCAAATGGACTTCACAGACATATTCAGAACGTTCCATCCCAAAGCAAGGGAATACACATTCTTCTCCAGTGCCCATGGAACATTCTCCAGAATGGATCACATCCTAGGTCACAAATCAGGTCTCAACCGGTACCCAAAGATTGGGATCATTCCCTGCACATTTTCAGACCACAATGCTTTGAAACTAGAACTCAATCACAAGAGGAGAGTCGGAAAGAACTCAAATACATGGAGGCTAAAGAGCATCCTACGAAAGAATGAATGGGTCAACCAGGAAATTAAAGAAGAATTTAAAAAACTCATGGAAACCAATGAAAATGAAAACACAACTGTCCAAAATCTTTGGGATACAGCCAAGGCAGTCCTGCGAGGAAAGTATATAGCAATACAAGCCTTTCTCAAGAAACAAGAAAGGTCTCAAATACACACCCTAGCCCTACACCTAAAGGAGCTGGAGAAAGAACGGCAAATAAAGCCTAAACCCAGCAGGAGAAGAGAAATCATGCAGTTCAGAGCAGAAATCAATGAAATAGAACCCAGAAGAACAGTAGAAGTGATCAACGGAACTAGGAGCTGGTTCTTTGAAAGAATTCACAAGACTGATACACCCCTGTCCAGGCTGATCAAAAAGAAAAGAGAAATGACCCAAATCAACAAAATCATGAATGAAAGAGGAGAGATCACAACCAACACCAAAGAAATACAAACAATTATAAGAACGTAATCTGAGAAACCCTAGGGCAGCAAATTCCATAACCTGGAAGAAATGGGTGCATTCCTAGAGATGTGTCAACTACCAAAACTGACCCAGGAAGAAATAGAAAACCTGAACACTCCTATAACCACGAAGGCAATTGAAGTAGTCATCAAAAACCTCCCAAGAAACCAAAGCCCAGGGCCAGATGGTTTCCCAGGGGAATTCTATCAGACATTTAAAGAAGAATTAATACCTATTCTCCTGAAACTGTTCCCAACAATAGAAATGGAAGGAAAACTTCCAAACTCATTTTATGAGGCCACCATTACCTTGATCCCAAAACCAGACAAAGATCCCATCAAAAAGGAGAATTAGAGACCAATATCCTTGATGAACATCGATGCAAAAATTCTCACCAAAATCCTAGCCAAGAGGACCCAACAGTACATGAAAAGGAGTGTTCACCATGAGCAAGTGGGATTTATCCCTGGGCTGCAAGGCTGGTTCAACATCCGCAAATCAGTCAACGTGATCAAATACATTAACAAAAGAAAGAACGAGAATCGTAGGATCCTCTCAATAGATGCAGAAAAAGCATTGGACAGAGTACAGCACCCTTTCTGGATCAAAACTCTTCAGAGTATGGGGACAGCGGGTACATACCTCAATATCATAAAAGCCATCTACGAAAACCCTACAGCGAATATCATTCTCAATGGGGAAAAGCTGAGATCTTTTCCCCTAAGGTCAGCAACGCGGCAGGGAGAGCCACTCTCACCACTGCTATTCAACATAGTATTAGAAGTCCTAGCCACAGCAATCAGACAACAAAAAGAAATCAAAGGCATCCAAATCGGCAGAGAGGAAGTCAAACTCTCACTCTTTGCAGATGATATGATACTTTCCGTGGAAAACCCAAAAGACTCCACCCCAAAACTGCTAGAACTCACACAGCAATTCCGTCAAGTAGCAGGCTATAAAATCAATGCACAGAAATCAGTGGCATTCCTATACACCAACAACAAGACAGAAGAGAGACAAATCAAGGAGTCGATCCCATTCACAACTGCTCCCAAAACCAGAAGAGACCTAGGAATACATTGAACCCAAGAGGCAGAGGATCTGTACTCAGAAAACTACAAAATACGCAGGAAAGAAATTGAAGAAGACACAAAGAAACGGAAAAACGTTCCATGCTCATGGATTGGGAGAACCAACATTGTGAAGAGGTCAATGCTACCTAGAGCAATCTACACATGCAATGCAATCCCCATCAAAATAGCATCCACTTTTTTCCAAGAAATGGAACAAATAATCCTAAAATTTGAATGGAACCAGAAGAGACCCCGAATAGCCAGAGGAATATTGAGAAAGAAAAGCAAAGCTGGCGGCATCACAATTCTGGACTTCCAGCTCTATGACAAAGCTGTCATCATCAAGACAGTATGGTACTGGCACAAAAACAGACACATGGATCCATGGAACAGAATCGAGAGCCCAGAAATGGACCCTCAATTCTATGGTCAACTTATCTTTGACAGAGCAGGGAGGAATGTCCAATGGCAAAAAGAGAGTCTCTTCAACAACTGGTGTTGGGAGAATTGGACAGCCCCATGCAGAAGAATGACACTGGACCATTTCCTGACACCACACACAAAAGTAGACGCCAAATGGTTGAAAGACCCCAATGTGAGACAGGAGCCCATCAAAATCCTAAAGGAGAACACAGGTAGCAAGGTCTTCGACCTCAGCCGCAGCAACTTCTTCCTAGAAACATCACCAAAGGCACGAGAAGCCAGGGCATAAATGAACTGTTGGGATTTCATCAAGATAAAAAGTTTTGGCACAGCAAAAGGAACAGTCCACAAAACCAAAAGACAACCGACAGAATGGGAGAAATTATTTGCAAATGACATATCCGATAAAGGGCTACTACCCAATATGTAGAAAAACTTATCAAACTCAACACCCAAAGAACAAATAATCCAATCAAGAAATAGGCAGAAGATATGAACAGACATTTTTCCAAAGAAGACATCCAAATGGCCCAGAGGCACATGAAAAAGTGCTCAACACGGCTCGGCATCAGGGAAATCCAAATCAAAACCTCAATCAGATACCACCTCACACCCGTCAGAATGGCTCAAATGAACAAGTCAGGGAACGACAGAGGTTGGCGGGGATGTGGAGAAAGGGGAACCCTCCTACACTGGTGGTGGGAATGCAAGCTGGTGCAACCCCTCTGGAAAACAGTATGGAGTTTCCTCACACAGTTGAAATTAGAGCTACCATTCGATCCAGCAATTGCACTCCTGGGTATTTACCCCAAAGATACAAATGTAGGGACCCGAAGCGGTACGTGCACCCCATTGTTTATAGCAGCAATGTCCACAATAGCCAAACTGTGGAAAGAGCCAAGATGTCCATCGAGAGATGAATGGATAAAGAAGAGGTGGTATATATATACACAATGGAATATTACGCATCCATCAAAAGGAATGAGATGTTGCCATGGACAACGACGTGGATGGAACTGGAGGGTCCGACGATTAGTGAAATAAGTCAATCAGAGAAAGACATGTATCATATGACCTCACTGATATGAGGGATTCTTAATCTCAGGAACAGAGTGAGGCTTGCTGGAGTGGTCGGGGGTGGGAAGGATGGGGTGGCTGGGTGATAGACATTGGGGAGGGTATGAGCTGCGGTGAGCGCTGTGAATTGTGTAAGACTGTTGAATCACAGATCTGTACTTCTGAAACAAATAACGCAACATATTTTAAGAATAAAGGAAAAGAAGGAGACAGCAGGAGAGGAAGAATAAAGGGGAGTTAGTGAGAGGGGGAGACGGACCAGGAGAGATGATGGATTCTGAAAAAGAATCCGAGGTTTCTAGAGGGGAGGTGGGTCGGGGGATTGGTTAGCCTGGTGATGGGTATTAAAGAGGGCACATTCAGCATGGAGCACTGTGTGTTAGGAACAAACAATGAATCATGGGACACTACAACAAAACAAATGATGTAGTACATGGTGATTAACAAAGCAATAAAAAACAAAGACTGTAATAAGAGATGAAGAAGGACACTATATCCTACTTAAAGGGTCTATCCAACAAGAAGATCTAACAATTGTAAATGTCTATGCCCCGAACATGGGAGCATCCAATTATATAAGGCAATTAAGAAGAAAAGCAAAGAAACCCATTGACAACCATACAATCATAGTGGGGGACTTTAACACCCCCCTGACTGAAATGGCCAGATCATCTAAGCAAAAGATCAACAAGGAAATAAAGACTTTAAATGACACACTGGACCAAATGGACTTCACAGACATATTCAGAACGTTCCATCCCAAAGCAAGGGAATACACATTCTTCTCCAGTGCCCATGGAACATTCTCCAGAATGGATCACATCCTAGGTCACAAATCAGGTCTCAACCGGTACCCAAAGATTGGGATCATTCCCTGCACATTTTCAGACCACAATGCTTTGAAACTAGAACTCAATCACAAGAGGAGAGTCGGAAAGAGCTCAAATACATGGAGGCTAAAGAGCATCCTACGAAAGAATGAATGGGTCAACCAGGAAATTAAAGAAGAATTTAAAAAACTCATGGAAACCAATGAAAATGAAAACACAACTGTCCAAAATCTTTGGGATACAGCCAAGGCAGTCCTGCGAGGAAAGTATATAGCAATACAAGCCTTTCTCAAGAAACAAGAAAGGTCTCAAATACACACCCTAGCCCTACACCTAAAGGAGCTGGAGAAAGAACGGCAAATAAAGCCTAAACCCAGCAGGAGAAGAGAAATCATGCAGTTCAGAGCAGAAATCAATGAAATAGAACCCAGAAGAACAGTAGAAGTGATCAACGGAACTAGGAGCTGGTTCTTTGAAAGAATTCACAAGACTGATACACCCCTGTCCAGGCTGATCAAAAAGAAAAGAGAAATGACCCAAATCAACAAAATCATGAATGAAAGAGGAGAGATCACAACCAACACCAAAGAAATACAAACAATTATAAGAACGTAATCTGAGCAACCCTAGGGCAGCAAATTCCATAACCTGGAAGAAATGGGTGCATTCCTAGAGATGTGTCAACTACCAAAACTGACCCAGGAAGAAATAGAAAACCTGAACACTCATATAACCACGAAGGCAATTGAAGTAGTCATCAAAAACCTCCCAAGAAACCAAAGCCCAGGGCCAGATGGTTTCCCAGGGGAATTCTATCAGACATTTAAAGAAGAATTAATACCTATTCTCCTGAAATTGTTCCCAACAATAGAAATGGAAGGAAAACTTCCAAACTCATTTTATGAGGCCACCATTACCTTGATCCCAAAACCAGACAAAGATCCCATCAAAAAGGAGAATTAGAGACCAATATCCTTGATGAATATCGATGCAAAAATTCTCACCAAAATCCTAGCCAAGAGGACCCAACAGTACATGAAAAGGAGTGTTCACCATGAGCAAGTGGGATTTATCCCTGGGCTGCAAGGCTGGTTCAACATCCGCAAATCAGTCAACGTGATCAAATACATTAACAAAAGAAAGAACGAGAATCGTAGGATCCTCTCAATAGATGCAGAAAAAGCATTGGACAGAGTACAGCACCCTTTCTGGATCAAAACTCTTCAGAGTATAGGGACAGCGGGTACATACCTCAATATCATAAAAGCCATCTACGAAAACCCTACAGCGAATATCATTCTCAATGGGGAAAAGCTGAGATCTTTTCCCCTAAGGTCAGCAACGCGGCAGGGAGAGCCACTCTCACCACTGCTATTCAACATAGTATTAGAAGTCCTAGCCACAGCAATCAGACAACAAAAAGAAATCAAAGGCATCCAAATCGGCAGAGAGGAAGTCAAACTCTCACTCTTTGCAGATGATATGATACTTTCCGTGGAAAACCCAAAAGACTCCACCCCAAAACTGCTAGAACTCACACAGCAATTCCGTCAAGTAGCAGGCTATAAAATCAATGCACAGAAATCAGTGGCATTCCTATACACCAACAACAAGACAGAAGAGAGACAAATCAAGGAGTCGATCCCATTCACAACTGCTCCCAAAACAAGAAGAGACCTAGGAATACATTGAACCCAAGAGGCAGAGGATCTGTACTCAGAAAACTACAAAATACGCAGGAAAGAAATTGAAGAAGACACAAAGAAACGGAAAAACGTTCCATGCTCATGGATTGGGAGAACCAACATTGTGAAGAGGTCAATGCTCCCTAGAGCAATCTACTCATGCAATGCAATCCCCATCAAAATAGCGTCCACTTTTTTCCAAGAAATGGAACAAATAATCCTAAAATTTGAATGGAACCAGAAGAGACCCCGAATAGCCAGAGGAATATTGAGAAAGAAAAGCAAACCTGGCGGCATCACAATTCTGGACTTCCAGCTCTATGACAAAGCTGTCATCATCAAGACAGTATGGTACTGGCACAAAAACAGACACATGGATCCATGGAACAGAATCGAGAGCCCAGAAATGGACCCTCAACTCTATGGTCAACTTATCTTTGACAGAGCAGGGAGGAATGTCCAATGGCAAAAAGAGAGTCTCTTCAACAACTGGTGTTGGGAGAATTGGACAGCCCCATGCAGAAGAATGACACTGGACCATTTCCTGACACCACACACAAAAGTAGACGCCAAATGGTTGAAAGACCCCAATGTGAGACAGGAGCCCATCAAAATCCTAAAGAGAACACAGGTAGCAAGCTCTTCGACCTCAGCCGCAGCAACTTCTTCCTAGAAACATCACCAAAGGCACGGGAAGCCAGGGCATAAATGAACTGTTGGGATTTCATCAAGATAAAAAGTTTTGGCACAGCAAAAGGAACAGTCCACAAAACCAAAAGACAACCGACAGAATGGGAGAAATTATTTGCAAATGACATATCCGATAAAGGGCTACTATCCAATATGTAGAAAAACTTATCAAACTCAACACCCAAAGAACAAATAATCCAATCAAGAAATAGGCAGAAGACATGAACAGACATTTTTCCAAAGAAGACATCCAAATGGCCCACAGGCACATGAAAAAGTGCTCAACACGGCTCGGCATCAGGGAAATCCAAATCAAAACCTCAATCAGATACCACCTCACACCCGTCAGAATGGCTCAAATGAACAAGTCAGGGAACGACAGAGGTTGGCGGGGATGTGGAGAAAGGGGAACCCTCCTACACTGGTGGTGGGAATGCAAGCTGGTGCAACCCCTCTGGAAAACAGTATGGAGTTTCCTCACACAGTTGAAATTAGAGCTACCATTCGATCCAGCAATTGCACTCCTGGGTATTTACCCCAAAGATACAAATGTAGGGACCCGAAGCGGTACGTGCACCCCATTGTTTATAGCAGCAATGTCCACAATGGCCAAACTGTGGAAAGAGCCAAGATGTCCATCGACAGATGAATGGATAAAGAAGAGGTGGTATATATATACACAATGGAATATTACGCAGCCATCAAAAGGAATGAGATGTTGCCATGGACAACGACGTGGATGGAACTGGAGGGTCCGACGATTAGTGAAATAAGTCAATCAGAGAAAGACATGTATCATATGACCTCACTGATATGAGGGATTCTTAATCTCAGGAACAGAGTGAGGCTTGCTGGAGTGGTCGGGGGTGGGAAGGATGGGGTGGCTGGGTGATAGACATTGGGGAGGGTATGAGCTGCGGTGAGCGCTGTGAATTGTGTAAGACTGTTGAATCACAGATCTGTACTTCTGAAACAAATAACGCAACATATTTTAAGAATAAAGGAAAAGAAGGAGACAGCAGGAGAGGAAGAATAAAGGGGAGTTAGTGAGAGGGGGAGACGGACCAGGAGAGATGATGGATTCTGAAAAAGAATCCGAGGTTTCTAGAGGGGAGGTGGGTCGGGGGATTGGTTAGCCTGGTGATGGGTATTAAAGAGGGCACATTCAGCATGGAGCACTGTGTGTTAGGAACAAACAATGAATCATGGGACACTACACCAAAACAAATGATGTAGTACATGGTGATTAACAAAGCAATAAAAAACAAAGACTGTAATAAGAGATGAAGAAGGACACTATATCCTACTTAAAGGGTCTATCCAACAAGAAGATCTAACAATTGTAAATGTCTATGCCCCGAACATGGGAGCATCCAATTATATAAGGCAATTAAGAAGAAAAGCAAAGAAACCCATTGACAACCATACAATCATAGTGGGGGACTTTAACACCCCCCTGACTGAAATGGCCAGATCATCTAAGCAAAAGATCAACAAGGAAATAAAGACTTTAAATGACACACTGGACCAAATGGACTTCACAGACATATTCAGAACGTTCCATCCCAAAGCAAGGGAATACACATTCTTCTCCAGTGCCCATGGAACATTCTCCAGAATGGATCACATCCTAGGTCACAAATCAAGTCTCAACCGGTACCCAAAGATTGGGATCATTCCCTGCACATTTTCAGACCACAATGCTTTGAAACTAGAACTCAATCACAAGAGGAGAGTCGGAAAGAGCTCAAATACATGGAGGCTAAAGAGCATCCTACGAAAGAATGAATGGGTCAACCAGGAAATTAAAGAAGAATTTAAAAAACTCATGGAAACCAATGAAAATGAAAACACAACTGTCCAAAATCTTTGGGATACAGCCAAGGCAGTCCTGCGAGGAAAGTATATAGCAATACAAGCCTTTCTCAAGAAACAAGAAAGGTCTCAAATACACACCCTAGCCCTACACCTAAAGGAGCTGGAGAAAGAACGGCAAATAAAGCCTAAACCCAGCAGGAGAAGAGAAATCATGCAGTTCAGAGCAGAAATCAATGAAATAGAACCCAGAAGAACAGTAGAAGTGATCAACGGAACTAGGAGCTGGTTCTTTGAAAGAATTCACAAGACTGATACACCCCTGTCCAGGCTGATCAAAAAGAAAAGAGAAATGACCCAAATCAACAAAATCATGAATGAAAGAGGAGAGATCACAACCAACACCAAAGAAATACAAACAATTATAGGAACGTAATCTGAGCAACCCTAGGGCAGCAAATTCCATAACCTGGAAGAAATGGGTGCATTCCTAGAGATGTGTCAACTACCAAAACTGACCCAGGAAGAAATAGAAAACCTGAACAGTCCTATAACCACGAAGGCAATTGAAGTAGTCATCAAAAACCTCCCAAGAAACCAAAGCCCAGGGCCAGATGGTTTCCCAGGGGAATTCTATCAGACATTTAAAGAAGAATTAATACCTATTCTCCTGAAACTGTTCCCAACAATAGAAATGGAAGGAAAACTTCCAAACTCATTTTATCAGGCCACCATTACCTTGATCCCAAAACCAGACAAAGATCCCATCAAAAAGGAGAATTAGAGACCAATATCCTTGATGAACATCGATGCAAAAATTCTCACCAAAATCCTAGCCAAGAGGACCCAACAGTACATGAAAAGGAGTATTCACCATGAGCAAGTGGGATTTATCCCTGGGCTGCAAGGCTGGTTCAACATCCGCAAATCAGTCAACGTGATCAAATACATTAACAAAAGAAAGAACGAGAATCGTAGGAGCCTCTCAATAGATGCAGAAAAAGCATTGGACAGAGTACAGCACCCTTTCTGGATCAAAACTCTTCAGAGTATAGGGACAGCGGGTACATACCTCAATATCATAAAAGCCATCTACGAAAACCCTACAGCGAATATCATTCTCAATGGGGAAAAGCTGAGATCTTTTCCCCTAAGGTCAGCAACGCGGCAGGGAGAGCCACTCTCACCACTGCTATTCAACATAGTATTAGAAGTCCTAGCCACAGCAATCAGACAACAAAAAGAAATCAAAGGCATCCAAATCGGCAGAGAGGAAGTCAAACTCTCACTCTTTGCAGATGATATGATACTTTCCGTGGAAAACCCAAAAGACTCCACCCCAAAACTGCTAGAACTCACACAGCAATTCCGTCAAGTAGCAGGCTATAAAATCAATGCACAGAAATCAGTGGCATTCCTATACACCAACAACAAGACAGAAGAGAGACAAATCAAGGAGTCGATCCCATTCACAACTGCTCCCAAAACCAGAAGAGACCTAGGAATACATTGAACCCAAGAGGCAAAGGATCTGTACTCAGAAAACTACAAAATACGCAGGAAAGAAATTGAAGAAGACACAAAGAAACGGAAAAACGTTCCATGCTCATGGACTGGGAGAACCAACATTGTGAAGAGGTCAATGCTACCTAGAGCAATCTACACATGCAATGCAATCCCCATCAAAATAGCGTCCACTTTTTTCCAAGAAATGGAACAAATAATCCTAAAATTTGAATGGAACCAGAAGAGACCCCGAATAGCCAGAGGAATATTGAGAAAGAAAAGCAAAGCTGGCGGCATCACAATTCTGGACTTCCAGCTCTATGACAAAGCTGTCATCATCAAGACAGTATGGTACTGGCACAAAAACAGACACATGGATCCATGGAACAGAATCGAGAGCCCAGAAATGGACCCTCAACTCTATGGTCAACTTATCTTTGACAGAGCAGGGAGGAATGTCCAATGGCAAAAAGAGAGTCTCTTCAACAACTGGTGTTGGGAGAATTGGACAGCCCCATGCAGAAGAATGACACTGGACCATTTCCTGACACCACACACAAAAGTAGACGCCAAATGGTTGAAAGACCCCAATGTGAGACAGGAGCCCATCAAAATCCTAAAGGAGAACACAGGTAGCAAGCTCTTCGACCTCAGCCGCAGCAACTTCTTCCTAGAAACATCACCAAAGGCACGGGAAGCCAGGGCAAAAATGAACTGTTGGGATTTCATCAAGATAAAAAGCTTTGGCACAGCAAAAGGAACAGTCCACAAAACCAAAAGACAACCGACAGAATGGGAGAAATTATTTGCAAATGACATATCCGATAAAGGGCTACTATGCAATATGTAGAAAAACTTATCAAACTCAACACCCAAAGAACAAATAATCCAATCAAGAAATAGGCAGAAGACATGAACAGACATTTTTCCAAAGAAGACATCCAAATGGCCCAGAGGCACATGAAAAAGTGCTCAACACGGCTCGGCATCAGGGAAATCCAAATCAAAACCTCAATCAGATACCACCTCACACCCGTCAGAATGGCTCAAATGAACAAGTCAGGGAACGACAGAGGTTGGCGGGGATGTGGAGAAAGGGGAACCCTCCTACACTGGTGGTGGGAATGCAAGCTGGTGCAACCCCTCTGGAAAACAGTATGGAGTTTCCTCACACAGTTGAAATTAGAGCTACCATTCGATCCAGCAATTGCACTCCTGGGTATTTACCCCAAAGATACAAATGTAGGGACCCGAAGCGGTACGTGCACCCCATTGTTTATAGCAGCAATGTCCACAATAGCCAAACTGTGGAAAGAGCCAAGATGTCCATCGACAGATGAATGGATAAAGAAGAGGTGGTATATATATACACAATGGAATATTACGCAGCCATCAAAAGGAATGAGATGTTGCCATGGACAACGACGTGGATGGAACTGGAGGGTCCGACGATTAGTGAAATAAGTCAATCAGAGAAAGACATGTATCATATGACCTCACTGATATGAGGGATTCTTAATCTCAGGAACAGAGTGAGGCTTGCTGGAGTGGTCGGGGCTGGGAAGGATGGGGTGGCTGGGTGATAGACATTGGGGAGGGTATGAGCTGCGGTGAGCGCTGTGAATTGTGTAAGACTGTTGAATCACAGATCTGTACTTCTGAAACAAATAACGCAACATATTTTAAGAATAAAGGAAAAGAAGGAGACAGCAGGAGAGGAAGAATAAAGGGGAGTTAGTGAGAGGGGGAGACGGACCAGGAGAGATGATGGATTCTGAAAAAGAATCCGAGGTTTCTAGAGGGGAGGTGGGTCGGGGGATTGGTTAGCCTGGTGATGGGTATTAAAGAGGGCACATTCAGCATGGAGCACTGTGTGTTAGGAACAAACAATGAATCATGGGACACTACAACAAAACAAATGATGTAGTACATGGTGATTAACAAAGCAATAAAAAACAAAGACTGTAATAAGAGATGAAGAAGGACACTATATCCTACTTAAAGGGTCTATCCAACAAGAAGATCTAACAATTGTAAATGTCTATGCCCCGAACATGGGAGCATCCAATTATATAAGGCAATTAAGAAGAAAAGCAAAGAAACCCATTGACAACCATACAATCATAGTGGGGGACTTTAACACCCCCCTGACTGAAATGGCCAGATCATCTAAGCAAAAGATCAACAAGGAAATAAAGACTTTAAATGACACACTGGACCAAATGGACTTCACAGACATATTCAGAACGTTCCATCCCAAAGCAAGGGAATACACATTCTTCTCCAGTGCCCATGGAACATTCTCCAGAATGGATCACATCCTAGGTCACAAATCAGGTCTCAACCGGTACCCAAAGATTGGGATCATTCCCTGCACATTTTCAGACCACAATGCTTTGAAACTAGAACTCAATCACAAGAGGAGAGTCGGAAAGAACTCAAATACATGGAGGCTAAAGAGCATCCTACGAAAGAATGAATGGGTCAACCAGGAAATTAAAGAAGAATTTAAAAAACTCATGGAAACCAATGAAAATGAAAACACAACTGTCCAAAATCTTTGGGATACAGCCAAGGCAGTCCTGCGAGGAAAGTATATAGCAATACAAGCCTTTCTCAAGAAACAAGAAAGGTCTCAAATACACACCCTAGCCCTACACCTAAAGGAGCTGGAGAAAGAACGGCAAATAAAGCCTAAACCCAGCAGGAGAAGAGAAATCATGCAGTTCAGAGCAGAAATCAATGAAATAGAACCCAGAAGAACAGTAGAAGTGATCAACGGAACTAGGAGCTGGTTCTTTGAAAGAATTCACAAGACTGATACACCCCTGTCCAGGCTGATCAAAAAGAAAAGAGAAATGACCCAAATCAACAAAATCATGAATGAAAGAGGAGAGATCACAACCAACACCAAAGAAATACAAACAATTATAAGAACGTAATCTGAGCAACCCTAGGGCAGCAAATTCCATAACCTGGAAGAAATGGGTGCATTCCTAGAGATGTGTCAACTACCAAAACTGACCCAGGAAGAAATAGAAAACCTGAACACTCCTATAACCACGAAGGCAATTGAAGTAGTCATCAAAAACCTCCGAAGAAACCAAAGCCCAGGGCCAGATGGTTTCCCAGGGGAATTCTATCAGACATTTAAAGAAGAATTAATACCTATTCTCCTGAAACTGTTCCCAACAATAGAAATGGAAGGAAAACTTCCAAACTCATTTTATGAGGCCACCATTACCTTGATCCCAAAACCAGACAAAGATCCCATCAAAAAGGAGAATTAGAGACCAATATCCTTGATGAACATCGATGCAAAAATTCTCACCAAAATCCTAGCCAAGAGGACCCAACAGTACATGAAAAGGAGTGTTCACCATGAGCAAGTGGGATTTATCCCTGGGCTGCAAGGCTGGTTCAACATCCGCAAATCAGTCAACGTGATCAAATACATTAACAAAAGAAAGAACGAGAATCGTAGGATCCTCTCAATAGATGCAGAAAAAGCATTGGACAGAGTACAGCACCCTTTCTGGATCAAAACTCTTCAGAGTATGGGGACAGCGGGTACATACCTCAATATCATAAAAGCCATCTACGAAAACCCTACAGCGAATATCATTCTCAATGGGGAAAAGCTGAGATCTTTTCCCCTAAGGTCAGCAACGCGGCAGGGAGAGCCACTCTCACCACTGCTATTCAACATAGTATTAGAAGTCCTAGCCACAGCAATCAGACAACAAAAAGAAATCAAAGGCATCCAAATCGGCAGAGAGGAAGTCAAACTCTCACTCTTTGCAGATGATATGATACTTTCCGTGGAAAACCCAAAAGACTCCACCCCAAAACTGCTAGAACTCACACAGCAATTCCGTCAAGTAGCAGGCTATAAAATCAATGCACAGAAATCAGTGGCATTCCTATACACCAACAACAAGACAGAAGAGAGACAAATCAAGGAGTCGATCCCATTCACAACTGCTCCCAAAACCAGAAGAGACCTAGGAATACATTGAACCCAAGAGGCAAAGGATCTGTACTCAGAAAACTACAAAATACGCAGGAAAGAAATTGAAGAAGACACAAAGAAACGGAAAAACGTTCCATGCTCATGGACTGGGAGAACCAACATTGTGAAGAGGTCAATGCTACCTAGAGCAATCTACACATGCAATGCAATCCCCATCAAAATAGCGTCCACTTTTTTCCAAGAAATGGAACAAATAATCCTAAAATTTGAATGGAACCAGAAGAGACCCCGAATAGCCAGAGGAATATTGAGAAAGAAAAGCAAAGCTGGCGGCATCACAATTCTGGACTTCCAGCTCTATGACAAAGCTGTCATCATCAAGATAGTATGGTACTGGCACAAAAACAGACACATGGATCCATGGAACAGAATCGAGAACCCAGAAATGGACCCTCAACTCTATGGTCAACTTATCTTTGACAGAGCAGGAAGGAATGTCCAATGGCAAAAAGAGAGTCTCTTCAACAACTGGTGTTGGGAGAATTGGACAGCCCCATGCAGAAGAATGACACTGGACCATTTCCTGACACCACACACAAAAGTAGACGCCAAATGGTTGAAAGACCCCAATGTGAGACAGGAGCCCATCAAAATCCTAAAGGAGAACACAGGTAGCAAGCTCTTCGACCTCAGCCGCAGCAACTTCTTCCTAGAAACATCACCAAAGGCACGGGAAGCCAGGGCAAAAATGAACTGTTGGGATTTCATCAAGATAAAAAGCTTTGGCACAGCAAAAGGAACAGTCCACAAAACCAAAAGACAACCGACAGAATGGGAGAAATTATTTGCAAATGACATATCCGATAAAGGGCTACTATCCAATATGTAGAAAAACTTATCAAACTCAACACCCAAAGAACAAATAATCCAATCAAGAAATAGGCAGAAGACATGAACAGACATTTTTCCAAAGAAGACATCCAAATGGCCCAGAGGCACATGAAAAAGTGCTCAACACGGCTCGGCATCAGGGAAATCCAAATCAAAACCTCAATCAGATACCACCTCACACCCGTCAGAATGGCTCAAATGAACAAGTCAGGGAACGAAAGAGGTTGGCGGGGATGTGGAGAAAGGGGAACCCTCCTACACTGGTGGTGGGAATGCAAGCTGGTGCAACCCCTCTGGAAAACAGTATGGAGTTTCCTCACACAGTTGAAATTAGAGCTACCATTCGATCCAGCAATTGCACTCCTGGGTATTTACCCCAAAGATACAAATGTAGGGACCCGAAGCGGTACGTGCACCCCATTGTTTATAGCAGCAATGTCCACAATAGCCAAACTGTGGAAAGAGCCAAGATGTCCATCGAGAGATGAATGGATAAAGAAGAGGTGGTATATATATACACAATGGAATATTACGCAGCCATCAAAAGGAATGAGATGTTGCCATGGACAACGACGTGGATGGAACTGGAGGGTCCGACGATTAGTGAAATAAGTCAATCAGAGAAAGACATGTTTCATATGACCTCACTGATATGAGGGATTCTTAATCTCAGGAACAGAGTGAGGCTTGCTGGAGTGGTCGGGGGTGGGAATGATGGGGTGGCTGGGTGATAGACATTGGGGAGGGTATGAGCTGCGGTGAGCGCTGTGAATTGTGTAAGACTGTTGAATCACAGATCTGTACTTCTGAAACAAATAACGCAACATATTTTAAGAATAAAGGAAAAGAAGGAGACAGCAGGAGAGGAAGAATAAAGGGGAGTTAGTGAGAGGGGGAGACGGACCAGGAGAGATGATGGATTCTGAAAAAGAATCCGAGGTTTCTAGAGGGGAGGTGGGTCGGGGGATTGGTTAGCCTGGTGATGGGTATTAAAGAGGGCACATTCAGCATGGAGCACTGTGTGTTAGGAACAAACAATGAATCATGGGACACTACACCAAAACAAATGATGTAGTACATGGTGATTAACAAAGCAATAAAAAACAAAGACTGTAATAAGAGATGAAGAAGGACACTATATCCTACTTAAAGGGTCTATCCAACAAGAAGATCTAACAATTGTAAATGTCTATGCCCCGAACATGGGAGCATCCAATTATATAAGGCAATTAAGAAGAAAAGCAAAGAAACCCATTGACAACCATACAATCATAGTGGGGGACTTTAACACCCCCCTGACTGAAATGGCCAGATCATCTAAGCAAAAGATCAACAAGGAAATAAAGACTTTAAATGACACACTGGACCAAATGGACTTCACAGACATATTCAGAACGTTCCATCCCAAAGCAAGGGAATACACATTCTTCTCCAGTGCCCATGGAACATTCTCCAGAATGGATCACATCCTAGGTCACAAATCAGGTCTCAACCGGTACCCAAAGATTGGGATCATTCCCTGCACATTTTCAGACCACAATGCTTTGAAACTAGAACTCAATCACAAGAGGAGAGTCGGAAAGAACTCAAATACATGGAGGCTAAAGAGCATCCTACGAAAGAATGAATGGGTCAACCAGGAAATTAAAGAAGAATTTAAAAAACTCATGGAAACCAATGAAAATGAAAACACAACTGTCCAAAATCTTTGGGATACAGCCAAGGCAGTCCTGCGAGGAAAGTATATAGCAATACAAGCCTTTCTCAAGAAACAAGAAAGGTCTCAAATACACACCCTAGCCCTACACCTAAAGGAGCTGGAGAAAGAACGGCAAATAAAGCCTAAACCCAGCAGGAGAAGAGAAATCATGCAGTTCAGAGCAGAAATCAATGAAATAGAACCCAGAAGAACAGTAGAAGTGATCAACGGAACTAGGAGCTGGTTCTTTGAAAGAATTCACAAGACTGATACACCCCTGTCCAGGCTGATCAAAAAGAAAAGAGAAATGACCCAAATCAACAAAATCATGAATGAAAGAGGAGAGATCACAACCAACACCAAAGAAATACAAACAATTATAAGAACGTAATCTGAGCAACCCTAGGGCAGCAAATTCCATAACCTGGAAGAAATGGGTGCATTCCTAGAGATGTGTCAACTACCAAAACTGACCCAGGAAGAAATAGAAAACCTGAACACTCCTATAACCACGAAGGCAATTGAAGTAGTCATCAAAAACCTCCCAAGAAACCAAAGCCCAGGGCCAGATGGTTTCCCAGGGGAATTCTATCAGACATTTAAAGAAGAATTAATACCTATTCTCCTGAAACTGTTCCAAACAATAGAAATGGAAGGAAAACTTCCAAACTCATTTTATGAGGCCACCATTACCTTGATCCCAAAACCAGACAAAGATCCCATCAAAAAGGAGAATTAGAGACCAATATCCTTGATGAATATCGATGCAAAAATTCTCACCAAAATCCTAGCCAAGAGGACCCAACAGTACATGAAAAGGAGTGTTCACCATGAGCAAGTGGGATTTATCCCTGGGCTGCAAGGCTGGTTCAACATCCGCAAATCAGTCAACGTGATCAAATACATTAACAAAAGAAAGAACGAGAATCGTAGGATCCTCTCAATAGATGCAGAAAAAGCATTGGACAGAGTACAGCACCCTTTCTGGATCAAAACTCTTCAGAGTATAGGGACAGCGGGTACATACCTCAATATCATAAAAGCCATCTACGAAAACCCTACAGCGAATATCATTCTCAATGGGGAAAAGCTGAGATCTTTTCCCCTAAGGTCAGCAACGCGGCAGGGAGAGCCACTCTCACCACTGCTATTCAACATAGTATTAGAAGTCCTAGCCACAGCAATCAGACAACAAAAAGAAATCAAAGGCATCCAAATCGGCAGAGAGGAAGTCAAACTCTCACTCTTTGCAGATGATATGATACTTTACGTGGAAAACCCAAAAGACTCCACCCCAAAACTGCTAGAACTCACACAGCAATTCCGTCAAGTAGCAGGCTATAAAATCAATGCACAGAAATCAGTGGCATTCCTATACACCAACAACAAGACAGAAGAGAGACAAATCAAGGAGTCGATCCCATTCACAACTGCTCCCAAAACCAGAAGAGACCTAGGAATACATTGAACCCAAGAGGCAGAGGATCTGTACTCAGAAAACTACAAAATACGCAGGAAAGAAATTGAAGAAGACACAAAGAAACGGAAAAACGTTCCATGCTCATGGAATGGGAGAACCAACATTGTGAAGAGGTCAATGCTACCTAGAGTAATCTACACATGCAATGCAATCCCCATCAAAATAGCATCCACTTTTTTCCAAGAAATGGAACAAATAATCCTAAAATTTGAATGGAACCAGAAGAGACCCCGAATAGCCAGAGGAATATTGAGAAAGAAAAGCAAAGCTGGCGGCATCACAATTCTGGACTTCCAGCTCTATGACAAAGCTGTCATCATCAAGACAGTATGGTACTGGCACAAAAACAGACACATGGATCCATGGAACAGAATTGAGAGCCCAGAAATGGACCCTCAAATCTATGGTCAACTTATCTTTGACAGAGCAGGGAGGAATGTCCAATGGCAAAAAGAGAGTCTCTTCAACAACTGGTGTTGGGAGAATTGGACAGCCCCATGCAGAAGAATGACACTGGACCATTTCCTGACACCACACACAAAAGTAGACGCCAAATGGTTGAAAGACCCCAATGTGAGACAGGAGCCCATCAAAATCCTAAAGGAGAACACAGGTAGCAAGCTCTTCGACCTCAGCCGCAGCAACTTCTTCCTAGAAACATCACCAAAGGCACCGGAAGCCAGGGCAAAAATGAACTGTTGGGATTTCATCAAGATAAAAAGCTTTGGCACAGCAAAAGGAACAGTCCACAAAACCAAAAGACAACCGACAGAATGGGAGAAATTATTTGCAAATGACATATCCGATAAAGGGCTACTATGCAATATGTAGAAAAACTTATCAAACTCAACACCCAAAGAACAAATAATCCAATCAAGAAATAGGCAGAAGACATGAACAGACATTTTTCCAAAGAAGACATCCAAATGGCCCACAGGCACATGAAAAAGTGCTCAACACGGCTCGGCATCAGGGAAATCCAAATCAAAACCTCAATCAGATACCACCTCACACCCGTCAGAATGGCTCAAATGAACAAGTGAGGGAACGACAGAGGTTGGCGGGGATGTGGAGAAAGGGGAACCCTCCTACACTGGTGGTGGGAATGCAAGCTGGTGCAACCCCTCTGGAAAACAGTATGGAGTTTCCTCACACAGTTGAAATTAGAGCTACCATTCGATCCAGCAATTGCACTCCTGGGTATTTACCCCAAAGATACAAATGTAGGGACCCGAAGCGGTACGTGCACCCCATTGTTTACAGCAGCAATGTCCACAATAGACAAACTGTGGAAAGAGCCAAGATGTCCATCGAGAGATGAATGGATAAAGAAGAGGTGGTATATATATACACAATGGAATATTACGCAGCCATCAAAAGGAATGAGATGTTGCCATGGACAACGACGTGGATGGAACTGGAGGGTCCGACGGTTAGTGAAATAAGTCAATCAGAGAAAGACATGTTTCATATGACCTCACTGATATGAGGGATTCTTAATCTCAGGAACAGAGTGAGGCTTGCTGGAGTGGTCGGGGGTGGGAAGGATGGGGTGGCTGGGTGATAGACATTGGGGAGGGTATGAGCTGCGGTGAGCGCTGTGAATTGTGTAAGACTGTTGAATCACAGATCTGTACTTCTGAAACAAATAACGCAACATATTTTAAGAATAAAGGAAAAGAAGGAGACAGCAGGAGAGGAAGAATAAAGGGGAGTTAGTGAGAGGGGGAGACGGACCAGGAGAGATGATGGATTCTGAAAAAGAATCCGAGGTTTCTAGAGGGGAGGTGGGTCGGGGGATTGGTTAGCCTGGTGATGGGTATTAAAGAGGGCACATTCAGCATGGAGCACTGTGTGTTAGGAACAAACAATGAATCATGGGACACTACAACAAAACAAATGATGTAGTACATGGTGATTAACAAAGCAATAAAAAACAAAGACTGTAATAAGAGATGAAGAAGGACACTATATCCTACTTAAAGGGTCTATCCAACAAGAAGATCTAACAATTGTAAATGTCTATGCCCCGAACATGGGAGCATCCAATTATATAAGGCAATTAAGAAGAAAAGCAAAGAAACCCATTGACAACCATACAATCATAGTGGGGGACTTTAACACCCCCCTGACTGAAATGGCCAGATCATCTAAGCAAAAGATCAACAAGGAAATAAAGACTTTAAATGACACACTGGACCAAATGGACTTCACAGACATATTCAGAACGTTCCATCCCAAAGCAAGGGAATACACATTCTTCTCCAGTGCCCATGGAACATTCTCCAGAATGGATCACATCCTAGGTCACAAATCAGGTCTCAACCGGTACCCAAAGATTGGGATCATTCCCTGCACATTTTCAGACCACAATGCTTTGAAACTAGAACTCAATCACAAGAGGAGAGTCGGAAAGAGCTCAAATACATGGAGGCTAAAGAGCATCCTACGAAAGAATGAATGGGTCAACCAGGAAATTAAAGAAGAATTTAAAAAACTCATGGAAACCAATGAAAATGAAAACACAACTGTCCAAAATCTTTGGGATACAGCCAAGGCAGTCCTGCGAGGAAAGTATATAGCAATACAAGCCTTTCTCAAGAAACAAGAAAGGTCTCAAATACACACCCTAGCCCTACACCTAAAGGAGCTGGAGAAAGAACGGCAAATAAAGCCTAAACCCAGCAGGAGAAGAGAAATCATGCAGTTCAGAGCAGAAATCAATGAAATAGAACCCAGAAGAACAGTAGAAGTGATCAACGGAACTAGGAGCTGGTTCTTTGAAAGAATTCACAAGACTGATACACCCCTGTCCAGGCTGATCAAAAAGAAAAGAGAAATGACCCAAATCAACAAAATCATGAATGAAAGAGGAGAGATCACAACCAACACCAAAGAAATACAAACAATTATAGGAACGTAATCTGAGCAACCCTAGGGCAGCAAATTCCATAACCTGGAAGAAATGGGTGCATTCCTAGAGATGTGTCAACTACCAAAACTGACCCAGGAAGAAATAGAAAACCTGAACAGTCCTATAACCACGAAGGCAATTGAAGTAGTCATCAAAAACCTCCCAAGAAACCAAAGCCCAGGGCCAGATGGTTTCCCAGGGGAATTCTATCAGACATTTAAAGAAGAATTAATACCTATTCTCCTGAAACTGTTCCCAACAATAGAAATGGAAGGAAAACTTCCAAACTCATTTTATGAGGCCACCATTACCTTGATCCCAAAACCAGACAAAGATCCCATCAAAAAGGAGAATTAGAGACCAATATCCTTGATGAACATCGATGCAAAAATTCTCACCAAAATCCTAGCCAAGAGGACCCAACAGTACATGAAAAGGAGTATTCACCATGAGCAAGTGGGATTTATCCCTGGGCTGCAAGGCTGGTTCAACATCCGCAAATCAGTCAACGTGATCAAATACATTAACAAAAGAAAGAACGAGAATCGTAGGAGCCTCTCAATAGATGCAGAAAAAGCATTGGACAGAGTACAGCACCCTTTCTGGATCAAAACTCTTCAGAGTATAGGGACAGCGGGTACATACCTCAATATCATAAAAGCCATCTACGAAAACCCTACAGCGAATATCATTCTCAATGGGGAAAAGCTGAGATCTTTTCCCCTAAGGTCAGGAACGCGGCAGGGAGAGCCACTCTCACCACTGCTATTCAACATAGTATTAGAAGTCCTAGCCACAGCAATCAGACAACAAAAAGAAATCAAAGGCATCCAAATCGGCAGAGAGGAAGTCAAACTCTCACTCTTTGCAGATGATATGATACTTTCCGTGGAAAACCCAAAAGACTCCACCCCAAAACTGCTAGAACTCACACAGCAATTCCGTCAAGTAGCAGGCTATAAAATCAATGCACAGAAATCAGTGGCATTCCTATACACCAACAACAAGACAGAAGAGAGACAAATCAAGGAGTCGATCCCATTCACAACTGCTCCCAAAACCAGAAGAGACCTAGGAATACATTGAACCCAAGAGGCAGAGGATCTGTACTCAGAAAACTACAAAATACGCAGGAAAGAAATTGAAGAAGACACAAAGAAACGGAAAAACGTTCCATGCTCATGGACTGGGAGAACCAACATTGTGAAGAGGTCAATGCTACCTAGAGCAATCTACACATGCAATGCAATCCCCATCAAAATAGCATCCACTTTTTTCCAAGAAATGGAACAAATAATCCTAAAATTTGAATGGAACCAGAAGAGACCCCGAATAGCCAGAGGAATATTGAGAAAGAAAAGCAAAGCTGGCGGCATCACAATTCTGGACTTCCAGCTCTATGACAAAGCTGTCATCATCAAGACAGTATGGTACTGGCACAAAAACAGACACATGGATCCATGGAACAGAATCGAGAGCCCAGAAATGGACCCTCAACTCTATGGTCAACTTATCTTTGACAGAGCAGGGAGGAATGTCCAATGGCAAAAAGAGAGTCTCTTCAACAACTGGTGTTGGGAGAATTGGACAGCCCCATGCAGAAGAATGACAGTGGACCATTTCCTGACACCACACACAAAAGTAGACGCCAAATGGTTGAAAGACCCCAATGTGAGACAGGAGCCCATCAAAATCCTAAAGGAGAACACAGGTAGCAAGCTCTTCGACCTCAGCCGCAGCAACTTCTTCCTAGAAACATCACCAAAGGCACGGGAAGCCAGGGCAAAAATGAACTGTTGGGATTTCATCAAGATAAAAAGCTTTGGCACAGCAAAAGGAACAGTCCACAAAACCAAAAGACAACCGACAGAATGGGAGAAATTATTTGCAAATGACATATCCGATAAAGGGCTACTATCCAATATGTAGAAAAACTTATCAAACTCAACACCCAAAGAACAAATAATCCAATCAAGAAATAGGCAGAAGACATGAACAGACATTTTTCCAAAGAAGACATCCAAATGGCCCAGAGGCACATGAAAAAGTGCTCAACACGGCTCGGCATCAGGGAAATCCAAATCAAAACCTCAATCAGATACCACCTCACACCCGTCAGAATGGCTCAAATGAACAAGTCAGGGAACGACAGAGGTTGGCGGGGATGTGGAGAAAGGGGAACCCTCCTACACTGGTGGTGGGAATGCAAGCTGGTGCAACCCCTCTGGAAAACAGTATGGAGTTTCCTCACACAGTTGAAATTAGAGCTACCATTTGATCCAGCAATTGCACTCCTGGGTATTTACCCCAAAGATACAAATGTAGGGACCCGAAGCGGTACGTGCACCCCATTGTTTATAGCAGCAATGTCCACAATAGACAAACTGTGGAAAGAGCCAAGATGTCCATCGAGAGATGAATGGATAAAGAAGAGGTGGTATATATATACACAATGGAATATTACGCAGCCATCAAAAGGAATGAGATGTTGCCATGGACAACGACGTGGATGGAACTGGAGGGTCCGACGGTTAGTGAAATAAGTCAATCAGAGAAAGACATGTTTCATATGACCTCACTGATATGAGGGATTCTTAATCTCAGGAACAGAGTGAGGCTTGCTGGAGTGGTCGGGGGTGGGAAGGATGGGGTGGCTGGGTGATAGACATTGGGGAGGGTATGAGCTGCGGTGAGCGCTGTGAATTGTGTAAGACTGTTGAATCACAGATCTGTACTTCTGAAACAAATAACGCAACATATTTTAAGAATAAAGGAAAAGAAGGAGACAGCAGGAGAGGAAGAATAAAGGGGAGTTAGTGAGAGGGGGAGACGGACCAGGAGAGATGATGGATTCTGAAAAAGAATCCGAGGTTTCTAGAGGGGAGGTGGGTCGGGGGATTGGTTAGCCTGGTGATGGGTATTAAAGAGGGCACATTCAGCATGGAGCACTGTGTGTTAGGAACAAACAATGAATCATGGGACACTACAACAAAACAAATGATGTAGTACATGGTGATTAACAAAGCAATAAAAAACAAAGACTGTAATAAGAGATGAAGAAGGACACTATATCCTACTTAAAGGGTCTATCCAACAAGAAGATCTAACAATTGTAAATGTCTATGCCCCGAACATGGGAGCATCCAATTATATAAGGCAATTAAGAAGAAAAGCAAAGAAACCCATTGACAACCATACAATCATAGTGGGGGACTTTAACACCCCCCTGACTGAAATGGCCAGATCATCTAAGCAAAAGATCAACAAGGAAATAAAGACTTTAAATGACACACTGGACCAAATGGACTTCACAGACATATTCAGAACGTTCCATCCCAAAGCAAGGGAATACACATTCTTCTCCAGTGCCCATGGAACATTCTCCAGAATGGATCACATCCTAGGTCACAAATCAGGTCTCAACCGGTACCCAAAGATTGGGATCATTCCCTGCACATTTTCAGACCACAATGCTTTGAAACTAGAACTCAATCACAAGAGGAGAGTCGGAAAGAACTCAAATACATGGAGGCTAAAGAGCATCCTACGAAAGAATGAATGGGTCAACCAGGAAATTAAAGAAGAATTTAAAAAACTCATGGAAACCAATGAAAATGAAAACACAACTGTCCAAAATCTTTGGGATACAGCCAAGGCAGTCCTGCGAGGAAAGTATATAGCAATACAAGCCTTTCTCAAGAAACAAGAAAGGTCTCAAATACACACCCTAGCCCTACACCTAAAGGAGCTGGAGAAAGAACGGCAAATAAAGCCTAAACCCAGCAGGAGAAGAGAAATCATGCAGTTCAGAGCAGAAATCAATGAAATAGAACCCAGAAGAACAGTAGAAGTGATCAACGGAACTAGGAGCTGGTTCTTTGAAAGAATTCACAAGACTGATACACCCCTGTCCAGGCTGATCAAAAAGAAAAGAGAAATGACCCAAATCAACAAAATCATGAATGAAAGAGGAGAGATCACAACCAACACCAAAGAAATACAAACAATTATAAGAACGTAATCTGAGCAACCCTAGGGCAGCAAATTCCATAACCTGGAAGAAATGGGTGCATTCCTAGAGATGTGTCAACTACCAAAACTGACCCAGGAAGAAATAGAAAACCTGAACACTCCTATAACCACGAAGGCAATTGAAGTAGTCATCAAAAACCTCCCAAGAAACCAAAGCCCAGGGCCAGATGGTTTCCCAGGGGAATTCTATCAGACATTTAAAGAAGAATTAATACCTATTCTCCTGAAACTGTTCCCAACAATAGAAATGGAAGGAAAACTTCCAAACTCATTTTATGAGGCCACCATTACCTTGATCCCAAAACCAGACAAAGATCCCATCAAAAAGGAGAATTAGAGACCAATATCCTTGATGAACATCGATGCAAAAATTCTCACCAAAATCCTAGCCAAGAGGACCCAACAGTACATGAAAAGGAGTATTCACCATGAGCAAGTGGGATTTATCCCTGGGCTGCAAGGCTGGTTCAACATCCGCAAATCAGTCAACGTGATCAAATACATTAACAAAAGAAAGAACGAGAATCGTAGGATCCTCTCAATAGATGCAGAAAAAGCATTGGACAGAGTACAGCACCCTTTCTGGATCAAAACTCTTCAGAGTATAGGGACAGCGGGTACATACCTCAATATCATAAAAGCCATCTACGAAAACCCTACAGCGAATATCATTCTCAATGGGGAAAAGCTGAGATCTTTTCCCCTAAGGTCAGCAACGCGGCACGGAGAGCCACTCTCACCACTGCTATTCAACATAGTATTAGAAGTCCTAGCCACAGCAATCAGACAACAAAAAGAAATCAAAGGCATCCAAATCGGCAGAGAGGAAGTCAAACTCTCACTCTTTGCAGATGATATGATACTTTCCGTGGAAAACCCAAAAGACTCCACCCCAAAACTGCTAGAACTCACACAGCAATTCCGTCAAGTAGCAGGCTATAAAATCAATGCACAGAAATCAGTGGCATTCCTATACACCAACAACAAGACAGAAGAGAGACAAATCAAGGAGTCGATCCCATTCACAACTGCTCCCAAAACCAGAAGAGACCTAGGAATACATTGAACCCAAGAGGCAGAGGATCTGTACTCAGAAAACTACAAAATACGCAGGAAAGAAATTGAAGAAGACACAAAGAAACGGAAAAACGTTCCATGCTCATGGATTGGGAGAACCAACATTGTGAAGAGGTCAATGCTACCTAGAGCAATCTACACATGCAATGCAATCCCCATCAAAATAGCATCCACTTTTTTCCAAGAAATGGAACAAATAATCCTAAAATTTGAATGGAACCAGAAGAGACCCCGAATAGCCAGAGGAATATTGAGAAAGAAAAGCAAAGCTGGCGGCATCACAATTCTGGACTTCCAGCCCTATGACAAAGCTGTCATCATCAAGACAGTATGGTACTGGCACAAAAACAGACACATGGATCCATGGAACAGAATCGAGAGCCCAGAAATGGACCCTCAACTCTATGGTCAACTTATCTTTGACAGAGCAGGGAGGAATGTCCAATGGCAAAAAGAGAGTCTCTTCAACAACTGGTGTTGGGAGAATTGGACAGCCCCATGCAGAAGAATGACACTGGACCATTTCCTGACACCACACACAAAAGTAGACGCCAAATGGTTGAAAGACCCCAATGTGAGACAGGAGCCCATCAAAATCCTAAAGGAGAACACAGGTAGCAAGCTCTTCGACCTCAGCCGCAGCAACTTCTTCCTAGAAACATCACCAAAGGCACGGGAAGCCAGGGCAAAAATGAACTGTTGGGATTTCATCAAGATAAAAAGCTTTGGCACAGCAAAAGGAACAGTCCACAAAACCAAAAGACAACCGACAGAATGGGAGAAATTATTTGCAAATGACATATCCGATAAAGGGCTACTATCCAATATGTAGAAAAACTTATCAAACTCAACACCCAAAGAACAAATAATCCAATCAAGAAATAGGCAGAAGACATGAACAGACATTTTTCCAAAGAAGACATCCAAATGGCCCAGAGGCACATGAAAAAGTGCTCAACACGGCTCGGCATCAGGGAAATCCAAATCAAAACCTCAATCAGATACCACCTCACACCCGTCAGAATGGCTCAAATGAACAAGTCAGGGAACGACAGAGGTTGGCGGGGATGTGGAGAAAGGGGAACCCTCCTACACTGGTGGTGGGAATGCAAGCTGGTGCAACCCCTCTGGAAAACAGTATGGAGTTTCCTCACACAGTTGAAATTAGAGCTACCATTCGATCCAGCAATTGCACTCCTGGGTATTTACCCCAAAGATACAAATGTAGGGACCCGAAGCGGTACGTGCACCCCATTGTTTATAGCAGCAATGTCCACAATAGCCAAACTGTGGAAAGAGCCAAGATGTCCATCGAGAGATGAATGGATAAAGAAGAGGTGGTATATATATACACAATGGAATATTACGCAGCCATCAAAAGGAATGAGATGTTGCCATGGACAACGACGTGGATGGAACTGGAGGGTCCGACGATTAGTGAAATAAGTCAATCAGAGAAAGACATGTATCATATGACCTCACTGATATGAGGGATTCTTAATCTCAGGAACAGAGTGAGGCTTGCTGGAGTGGTCGGGGGTGGGAAGGATGGGGTGGCTGGGTGATAGACATTGGGGAGGGTATGAGCTGCGGTGAGCGCTGTGAATTGTGTAAGACTGTTGAATCACAGATCTGTACTTCTGAAACAAATAACGCAACATATTTTAAGAATAAAGGAAAAGAAGGAGACAGCAGGAGAGGAAGAATAAAGGGGAGTTAGTGAGAGGGGGAGACGGACCAGGAGAGATGATGGATTCTGAAAAAGAATCCGAGGTTTCTAGAGGGGAGGTGGGTCGGGGGATTGGTTAGCCTGGTGATGGGTATTAAAGAGGGCACATTCAGCATGGAGCACTGTGTGTTAGGAACAAACAATGAATCATGGGACACTACAACAAAACAAATGATGTAGTACATGGTGATTAACAAAGCAATAAAAAACAAAGACTGTAATAAGAGATGAAGAAGGACACTATATCCTACTTAAAGGGTCTATCCAACAAGAAGATCTAACAATTGTAAATGTCTATGCCCCGAACATGGGAGCATCCAATTATATAAGGCAATTAAGAAGAAAAGCAAAGAAACCCATTGACAACCATACAATCATAGTGGGGGACTTTAACAACCCCCTGACTGAAATGGCCAGATCATCTAAGCAAAAGATCAACAAGGAAATAAAGACTTTAAATGACACACTGGACCAAATGGACTTCACAGACATATTCAGAACGTTCCATCCCAAAGCAAGGGAATACACATTCTTCTCCAGTGCCCATGGAACATTCTCCAGAATGGATCACATCCTAGGTCACAAATCAGGTCTCAACCGGTACCCAAAGATTGGGATCATTCCCTGCACATTTTCAGACCACAATGCTTTGAAACTAGAACTCAATCACAAGAGGAGAGTCGGAAAGAACTCAAATACATGGAGGCTAAAGAGCATCCTACGAAAGAATGAATGGGTCAACCAGGAAATTAAAGAAGAATTTAAAAAACTCATGGAAACCAATGAAAATGAAAACACAACTGTCCAAAATCTTTGGGATACAGCCAAGGCAGTCCTGCGAGGAAAGTATATAGCAATACAAGCCTTTCTCAAGAAACAAGAAAGGTCTCAAATACACACCCTAGCCCTACACCTAAAGGAGCTGGAGAAAGAACGGCAAATAAAGCCTAAACCCAGCAGGAGAAGAGAAATCATGCAGTTCAGAGCAGAAATCAATGAAATAGAACCCAGAAGAACAGTAGAAGTGATCAACGGAACTAGGAGCTGGTTCTTTGAAAGAATTCACAAGACTGATACACCCCTGTCCAGGCTGATCAAAAAGAAAAGAGAAATGACCCAAATCAACAAAATCATGAATGAAAGAGGAGAGATCACAACCAACACCAAAGAAATACAAACAATTATAAGAACGTAATCTGAGCAACCCTAGGGCAGCAAATTCCATAACCTGGAAGAAATGGGTGCATTCCTAGAGATGTGTCAACTACCAAAACTGACCCAGGAAGAAATAGAAAACCTGAACAGTCCTATAACCACGAAGGCAATTGAAGTAGTCATCAAAAACCTCCCAAGAAACCAAAGCCCAGGGCCAGATGGTTTCCCAGGGGAATTCTATCAGACATTTAAAGAAGAATTAATACCTATTCTCCTGAAACTGTTCCCAACAATAGAAATGGAAGGAAAACTTCCAAACTCATTTTATGAGGCCACCATTACCTTGATCCCAAAACCAGACAAAGATCCCATCAAAAAGGAGAATTAGAGACCAATATCCTTGATGAACATCGATGCAAAAATTCTCACCAAAATCCTAGCCAAGAGGACCCAACAGTACATGAAAAGGAGTATTCACCATGAGCAAGTGGGATTTATCCCTGGGTTGCAAGGCTGGTTCAACATCCGCAAATCAGTCAACGTGATCAAATACATTAACAAAAGAAAGAACGAGAATCGTAGGATCCTCTCAATAGATGCAGAAAAAGCATTGGACAGAGTACAGCACCCTTTCTGGATCAAAACTCTTCAGAGTATGGGGACAGCGGGTACATACCTCAATATCATAAAAGCCATCTACGAAAAGCCTACAGCGAATATCATTCTCAATGGGGAAAAGCTGAGATCTTTTCCCCTAAGGTCAGCAACGCGGCAGGGAGAGCCACTCTCACCACTGCTATTCAACATAGTATTAGAAGTCCTAGCCACAGCAATCAGACAACAAAAAGAAATCAAAGGCATCCAAATCGGCAGAGAGGAAGTCAAACTCTCACTCTTTGCAGATGATATGATACTTTCCGTGGAAAACCCAAAAGACTCCACCCCAAAACTGCTAGAACTCACACAGCAATTCCGTCAAGTAGCAGGCTATAAAATCAATGCACAGAAATCAGTGGCATTCCTATACACCAACAACAAGACAGAAGAGAGACAAATCAAGGAGTCGATCCCATTCACAACTGCTCCCAAAACCAGAAGAGACCTAGGAATACATTGAACCCAAGAGGCAGAGGATCTGTACTCAGAAAACTACAAAATACGCAGGAAAGAAATTGAAGAAGACACAAAGAAACGGAAAAACGTTCCATGCTCATGGACTGGGAGAACCAACATTGTGAAGAGGTCAATGCTACCTAGAGCAATCTACACATGCAATGCAATCCCCATCAAAATAGCATCCACTTTTTTCCAAGAAATGGAACAAATAATCCTAAAATTTGAATGGAACCAGAAGAGACCCCGAATAGCCAGAGGAATATTGAGAAAGAAAAGCAAAGCTGGCGGCATCACAATTCTGGACTTCCAGCTCTATGACAAAGCTGTCATCATCAAGACAGTATGGTACTGGCACAAAAACAGACACATGGATCCATGGAACAGAATCGAGAGCCCAGAAATGGACCCTCAACTCTATGGTCAACTTATCTTTGACAGAGCAGGGAGGAATGTCCAATGGCAAAAAGAGAGTCTCTTCAACAACTGGTGTTGGGAGAATTGGACAGCCCCATGCAGAAGAATGACACTGGACCATTTCCTGACACCACACACAAAAGTAGACGCCAAATGGTTGAAAGACCCCAATGTGAGACAGGAGCCCATCAAAATCCTAAAGGAGAACACAGGTAGCAAGCTCTTCGACCTCAGCCGCAGCAACTTCTTCCTAGAAACATCACCAAAGGCACGGGAAGCCAGGGCAAAAATGAACTGTTGGGATTTCATCAAGATAAAAAGCTTTGGCACAGCAAAAGGAACAGTCCACAAAACCAAAAGACAACCGACAGAATGGGAGAAATTATTTGCAAATGACATATCCGATAAAGGGCTACTATCCAATATGTAGAAAAACTTATCAAACTCAACACCCAAAGAACAAATAATCCAATCAAGAAATAGGCAGAAGACATGAACAGACATTTTTCCAAAGAAGACATCCAAATGGCCCAGAGGCACATGAAAAAGTGCTCAACACGGCTCGGCATCAGGGAAATCCAAATCAAAACCTCAATCAGATACCACCTCACACCCGTCAGAATGGCTCAAATGAACAAGTCAGGGAACGACAGAGGTTGGCGGGGATGTGGAGAAAGGGGAACCCTCCTACACTGGTGGTGGGAATGCAAGCTGGTGCAACCCCTCTGGAAAACAGTATGGAGTTTCCTCACACAGTTGAAATTAGAGCTACCATTCGATCCAGCAATTGCACTCCTGGGTATTTACCCCAAAGATACAAATGTAGGGACCCGAAGCGGTACGTGCACCCCATTGTTTATAGCAGCAATGTCCACAATAGCCAAACTGTGGAAAGAGCCAAGATGTCCATCGAGAGATGAATGGATAAAGAAGAGGTGGTATATATATACACAATGGAATATTACGCAGCCATCAAAAGGAATGAGATGTTGCCATGGACAACGACGTGGATGGAACTGGAGGGTCCGACGATTAGTGAAATAAGTCAATCAGAGAAAGACATGTATCATATGACCTCACTTATATGAGGGATTCTTAATCTCAGGAACAGAGTGAGGCTTGCTGGAGTGGTCGGGGCTGGGAAGGATGGGGTGGCTGGGTGATAGACATTGGGGAGGGTATGAGCTGCGGTGAGCGCTGTGAATTGTGTAAGACTGTTGAATCACAGATCTGTACTTCTGAAACAAATAACGCAACATATTTTAAGAATAAAGGAAAAGAAGGAGACAGCAGGAGAGGAAGAATAAAGGGGAGTTAGTGAGAGGGGGAGACGGACCAGGAGAGATGATGGATTCTGAAAAAGAATCCGAGGTTTCTAGAGGGGAGGTGGGTCGGGGGATTGGTTAGCCTGGTGATGGGTATTAAAGAGGGCACATTCAGCATGGAGCACTGTGTGTTAGGAACAAACAATGAATCATGGGACACTACAACAAAACAAATGATGTAGTACATGGTGATTAACAAAGCAATAAAAAACAAAGACTGTAATAAGAGATGAAGAAGGACACTATATCCTACTTAAAGGGTCTATCCAACAAGAAGATCTAACAATTGTAAATGTCTATGCCCCGAACATGGGAGCATCCAATTATATAAGGCAATTAAGAAGAAAAGCAAAGAAACCCATTGACAACCATACAATCATAGTGGGGGACTTTAACACCCCCCTGACTGAAATGGCCAGATCATCTAAGCAAAAGATCAACAAGGAAATAAAGACTTTAAATGACACACTGGACCAAATGGACTTCACAGACATATTCAGAACGTTCCATCCCAAAGCAAGGGAATACACATTCTTCTCCAGTGCCCATGGAACATTCTCCAGAATGGATCACATCCTAGGTCACAAATCAGGTCTCAATCGGTACCCAAAGATTGGGATCATTCCCTGCACATTTTCAGACCACAATGCTTTGAAACTAGAACTCAATCACAAGAGGAGAGTCGGAAAGAGCTCAAATACATGGAGGCTAAAGAGCATCCTACGAAAGAATGAATGGGTCAACCAGGAAATTAAAGAAGAATTTAAAAAACTCATGGAAACCAATGAAAATGAAAACACAACTGTCCAAAATCTTTGGGATACAGCCAAGGCAGTCCTGCGAGGAAAGTATATAGCAATACAAGCCTTTCTCAAGAAACAAGAAAGGTCTCAAATACACACCCTAGCCCTACACCTAAAGGAGCTGGAGAAAGAACGGCAAATAAAGCCTAAACCCAGCAGGAGAAGAGAAATCATGCAGTTCAGAGCAGAAATCAATGAAATAGAACCCAGAAGAACAGTAGAAGTGATCAACGGAACTAGGAGCTGGTTCTTTGAAAGAATTCACAAGACTGATACACCCCTGTCCAGGCTGATCAAAAAGAAAAGAGAAATGACCCAAATCAACAAAATCATGAATGAAAGAGGAGAGATCACAACCAACACCAAAGAAATACAAACAATTATAAGAACGTAATCTGAGCAACCCTAGGGCAGCAAATTCCATAACCTGGAAGAAATGGGTGCATTCCTAGAGATGTGTCAACTACCAAAACTGACCCAGGAAGAAATAGAAAACCTGAACAGTCCTATAACCACGAAGGCAATTGAAGTAGTCATCAAAAACCTCCCAAGAAACCAAAGCCCAGGGCCAGATGGTTTCCCAGGGGAATTCTATCAGACATTTAAAGAAGAATTAATACCTATTCTCCTGAAACTGTTCCCAACAATAGAAATGGAAGGAAAACTTCCAAACTCATTTTATGAGGCCACCATTACCTTGATCCCAAAACCAGACAAAGATCCCATCAAAAAGGAGAATTAGAGACCAATATCCTTGATGAACATCGATGCAAAAATTCTCACCAAAATCCTAGCCAAGAGGACCCAACAGTACATGAAAAGGAGTATTCACCATGAGCAAGTGCGATTTATCCCTGGGCTGCAAGGCTGGTTCAACATCCGCAAATCAGTCAACGTGATCAAATACATTAACAAAAGAAAGAACGAGAATCGTAGGATCCTCTCAATAGATGCAGAAAAAGCATTGGACAGAGTACAGCACCCTTTCTGGATCAAAACTCTTCAGAGTATGGGGACAGCGGGTACATACCTCAATATCATAAAAGCCATCTACGAAAACCCTACAGCGAATATCATTCTCAATGGGGAAAAGCTGAGATCTTTTCCCCTAAGGTCAGCAACGCGGCAGGGAGAGCCACTCTCACCACTGCTATTCAACATAGTATTAGAAGTCCTAGCCACAGCAATCAGACAACAAAAAGAAATCAAAGGCATCCAAATCGGCAGAGAGGAAGTCAAACTCTCACTCTTTGCAGATGATATGATACTTTCCGTGGAAAACCCAAAAGACTCCACCCCAAAACTGCTAGAACTCACACAGCAATTCCGTCAAGTAGCAGGCTATAAAATCAATGCACAGAAATCAGTGGCATTCCTATACACCAACAACAAGACAGAAGAGAGACAAATCAAGGAGTCGATCCCATTCACAACTGCTCCCAAAACCAGAAGAGACCTAGGAATACATTGAACCCAAGAGGCAGAGGATCTGTACTCAGAAAACTACAAAATACGCAGGAAAGAAATTGAAGAAGACACAAAGAAACGGAAAAACGTTCCATGCTCATGGATTGGGAGAACCAACATTGTGAAGAGGTCAATGCTACCTAGAGCAATCTACACATGCAATGCAATCCCCATCAAAATAGCATCCACTTTTTTCCAAGAAATGGAACAAATAATCCTAAAATTTGAATGGAACCAGAAGAGACCCCGAATAGCCAGAGGAATATTGAGAAAGAAAAGCAAAGCTGGCGGCATCACAATTCTGGACTTCCAGCTCTATGACAAAGCTGTCATCATCAAGACAGTATGGTACTGGCACAAAAACAGACACATGGATCCATGGAACAGAATCGAGAGCCCAGAAATGGACCCTCAACTCTATGGTCAACTTATCTTTGACAGAGCAGGGAGGAATGTCCAATGGCAAAAAGAGAGTCTCTTCAACAACTGGTGTTGGGAGAATTGGACAGCCCCATGCAGAAGAATGACACTGGACCATTTCCTGACACCACACACAAAAGTAGACGCCAAATGGTTGAAAGACCCCAATGTGAGACAGGAGCCCATCAAAATCCTAAAGGAGAGCACAGGTAGCAAGCTCTTCGACCTCAGCCGCAGCAACTTCTTCCTAGAAACATCACCAAAGGCACGGGAAGCCAGGGCAAAAATGAACTGTTGGGATTTCATCAAGATAAAAAGCTTTGGCACAGCAAAAGGAACAGTCCACAAAACCAAAAGACAACCGACAGAATGGGAGAAATTATTTGCAAATGACATATCCGATAAAGGGCTACTATCCAATATGTAGAAAAACTTATCAAACTCAACACCCAAAGAACAAATAATCCAATCAAGAAATAGGCAGAAGACATGAACAGACATTTTTCCAAAGAAGACATCCAAATGGCCCAGAGGCACATGAAAAAGTGCTCAACACGGCTCGGCATCAGGGAAATCCAAATCAAAACCTCAATCAGATACCACCTCACACCCGTCAGAATGGCTCAAATGAACAAGTCAGGGAACGACAGAGGTTGGCGGGGATGTGGAGAAAGGGGAACCCTCCTACACTGGTGGTGGGAATGCAAGCTGGTGCAACCCCTCTGGAAAACAGTATGGAGTTTCCTCACACAGTTGAAATTAGAGCTACCATTCGATCCAGCAATTGCACTCCTGGGTATTTACCCCAAAGATACAAATGTAGGGACCCGAAGCGGTACGTGCACCCCATTGTTTATAGCAGCAATGTCCACAATAGCCAAACTGTGGAAAGAGCCAAGATGTCCATCGAGAGATGAATGGATAAAGAAGAGGTGGTATATATATACACAATGGAATATTACGCAGCCATCAAAAGGAATGAGATGTTGCCATGGACAACGACGTGGATGGAACTGGAGGGTCCGACGATTAGTGAAATAAGTCAATCAGAGAAAGACATGTATCATATGACCTCACTGATATGAGGGATTCTTAATCTCAGGAACAGAGTGAGGCTTGCTGGAGTGGTCGGGGGTGGGAAGGATGGGGTGGCTGGGTGATAGACATTGGGGAGGGTATGAGCTGCGGTGAGCGCTGTGAATTGTGTAAGACTGTTGAATCACAGATCTGTACTTCTGAAACAAATAACGCAACATATTTTAAGAATAAAGGAAAAGAAGGAGACAGCAGGAGAGGAAGAATAAAGGGGAGTTAGTGAGAGGGGGAGACGGACCAGGAGAGATGATGGATTCTGAAAAAGAATCCGAGGTTTCTAGAGGGGAGGTGGGTCGGGGGATTGGTTAGCCTGGTGATGGGTATTAAAGAGGGCACATTCAGCATGGAGCACTGTGTGTTAGGAACAAACAATGAATCATGGGACACTACAACAAAACAAATGATGTAGTACATGGTGATTAACAAAGCAATAAAAAACAAAGACTGTAATAAGAGATGAAGAAGGACACTATATCCTACTTAAAGGGTCTATCCAACAAGAAGATCTAACAATTGTAAATGTCTATGCCCCGAACATGGGAGCATCCAATTATATAAGGCAATTAAGAAGAAAAGCAAAGAAACCCATTGACAACCATACAATCATAGTGGGGGACTTTAACACCCCCCTGACTGAAATGGCCAGATCATCTAAGCAAAAGATCAACAAGGAAATAAAGACTTTAAATGACACACTGGACCAAATGGACTTCACAGACATATTCAGAACGTTCCATCCCAAAGCAAGGGAATACACATTCTTCTCCAGTGCCCATGGAACATTCTCCAGAATGGATCACATCCTAGGTCACAAATCAGGTCTCAACCGGTACCCAAAGATTGGGATCATTCCCTGCACATTTTCAGACCACAATGCTTTGAAACTAGAACTCAATCACAAGAGGAGAGTCGGAAAGAGCTCAAATACATGGAGGCTAAAGAGCATCCTACGAAAGAATGAATGGGTCAACCAGGAAATTAAAGAAGAATTTAAAAAACTCATGGAAACCAATGAAAATGAAAACACAACTGTCCAAAATCTTTGGGATACAGCCAAGGCAGTCCTGCGAGGAAAGTATATAGCAATACAAGCCTTTCTCAAGAAACAAGAAAGGTCTCAAATACACACCCTAGCCCTACACCTAAAGGAGCTGGAGAAAGAACGGCAAATAAAGCCTAAACCCAGCAGGAGAAGAGAAATCATGCAGTTCAGAGCAGAAATCAATGAAATAGAACCCAGAAGAACAGTAGAAGTGATCAACGGAACTAGGAGCTGGTTCTTTGAAAGAATTCACAAGACTGATACACCCCTGTCCAGGCTGATCAAAAAGAAAAGAGAAATGACCCAAATCAACAAAATCATGAATGAAAGAGGAGAGATCACAACCAACACCAAAGAAATACAAACAATTATAAGAACGTAATCTGAGCAACCCTAGGGCAGCAAATTCCATAACCTGGAAGAAATGGGTGCATTCCTAGAGATGTGTCAACTACCAAAACTGACCCAGGAAGAAATAGAAAACCTGAACAGTCCTATAACCACGAAGGCAATTGAAGTAGTCATCAAAAACCTCCCAAGAAACCAAAGCCCAGGGCCAGATGGTTTCCCAGGGGAATTCTATCAGACATTTAAAGAAGAATTAATACCTATTCTCCTGAAACTGTTCCCAACAATAGAAATGGAAGGAAAACTTCCAAACTCATTTTATGAGGCCACCATTACCTTGATCCCAAAACCAGACAAAGATCCCATCAAAAAGGAGAATTAGAGACCAATATCCTTGATGAACATCGATGCAAAAATTCTCACCAAAATCCTAGCCAAGAGGACCCAACAGTACATGAAAAGGAGTATTCACCATGAGCAAGTGCGATTTATCCCTGGGCTGCAAGGCTGGTTCAACATCCGCAAATCAGTCAACGTGATCAAATACATTAACAAAAGAAAGAACGAGAATCGTAGGATCCTCTCAATAGATGCAGAAAAAGCATTGGACAGAGTACAGCACCCTTTCTGGATCAAAACTCTTCAGAGTATGGGGACAGCGGGTACATACCTCAATATCATAAAAGCCATCTACGAAAACCCTACAGCGAATATCATTCTCAATGGGGAAAAGCTGAGATCTTTTCCCCTAAGGTCAGCAACGCGGCAGGGAGAGCCACTCTCACCACTGCTATTCAACATAGTATTAGAAGTCCTAGCCACAGCAATCAGACAACAAAAAGAAATCAAAGGCATCCAAATCGGCAGAGAGGAAGTCAAACTCTCACTCTTTGCAGATGATATGATACTTTACGTGGAAAACCCAAAAGACTCCACCCCAAAACTGCTAGAACTCACACAGCAATTCCGTCAAGTAGCAGGCTATAAAATCAATGCACAGAAATCAGTGGCATTCCTATACACCAACAACAAGACAGAAGAGAGACAAATCAAGGAGTCGATCCCATTCACAACTGCTCCCAAAACCAGAAGAGACCTAGGAATACATTGAACCCAAGAGGCAGAGGATCTGTACTCAGAAAACTACAAAATACGCAGGAAAGAAATTGAAGAAGACACAAAGAAACGGAAAAACGTTCCATGCTCATGGATTGGGAGAACCAACATTGTGAAGAGGTCAATGCTACCTAGAGCAATCTACACATGCAATGCAATCCCCATCAAAATAGCATCCACTTTTTTCCAAGAAATGGAACAAATAATCCTAAAATTTGAATGGAACCAGAAGAGACCCCGAATAGCCAGAGGAATATTGAGAAAGAAAAGCAAAGCTGGCGGCATCACAATTCTGGACTTCCAGCTCTATGACAAAGCTGTCATCATCAAGACAGTATGGTACTGGCACAAAAACAGACACATGGATCCATGGAACAGAATCGAGAGCCCAGAAATGGACCCTCAACTCTATGGTCAACTTATCTTTGACAGAGCAGGGAGGAATGTCCAATGGCAAAAAGAGAGTCTCTTCAACAACTGGTGTTGGGAGAATTGGACAGCCCCATGCAGAAGAATGACACTGGACCATTTCCTGACACCACACACAAAAGTAGACGCCAAATGGTTGAAAGACCCCAATGTGAGACAGGAGCCCATCAAAATCCTAAAGGAGAGCACAGGTAGCAAGCTCTTCGACCTCAGCCGCAGCAACTTCTTCCTAGAAACATCACCAAAGGCACGGGAAGCCAGGGCAAAAATGAACTGTTGGGATTTCATCAAGATAAAAAGCTTTGGCACAGCAAAAGGAACAGTCCACAAAACCAAAAGACAACCGACAGAATGGGAGAAATTATTTGCAAATGACATATCCGATAAAGGGCTACTATCCAATATGTAGAAAAACTTATCAAACTCAACACCCAAAGAACAAATAATCCAATCAAGAAATAGGCAGAAGACATGAACAGACATTTTTCCAAAGAAGACATCCAAATGGCCCAGAGGCACATGAAAAAGTGCTCAACACGGCTCGGCATCAGGGAAATCCAAATCAAAACCTCAATCAGATACCACCTCACACCCGTCAGAATGGCTCAAATGAACAAGTCAGGGAACGACAGAGGTTGGCGGGGATGTGGAGAAAGGGGAACCCTCCTACACTGGTGGTGGGAATGCAAGCTGGTGCAACCCCTCTGGAAAACAGTATGGAGTTTCCTCACACAGTTGAAATTAGAGCTACCATTCGATCCAGCAATTGCACTCCTGGGTATTTACCCCAAAGATACAAATGTAGGGACCCGATGCGGTACGTGCACCCCATTGTTTATAGCAGCAATGTCCACAATAGACAAACTGTGGAAAGAGCCAAGATGTCCATCGAGAGATGAATGGATAAAGAAGAGGTGGTATATATATACACAATGGAATATTACGCAGCCATCAAAAGGAATGAGATGTTGCCATGGACAACGACGTGGATGGAACTGGAGGGTCCGACGATTAGTGAAATAAGTCAATCAGAGAAAGACATGTATCATATGACCTCACTGATATGAGGGATTCTTAATCTCAGGAACAGAGTGAGGCTTGCTGGAGTGGTCGGTGGTGGGAAGGATGGGGTGGCTGGGTGATAGACATTGGGGAGGGTATGAGCTGCGGTGAGCGCTGTGAATTGTGTAAGACTGTTGAATCACAGATCTGTACTTCTGAAACAAATAACGCAACATATTTTAAGAATAAAGGAAAAGAAGGAGACAGCAGGAGAGGAAGAATAAAGGGGAGTTAGTGAGAGGGGGAGACGGACCAGGAGAGATGATGGATTCTGAAAAAGAATCCGAGGTTTCTAGAGGGGAGGTGGGTCGGGGGATTGGTTAGCCTGGTGATGGGTATTAAAGAGGGCACATTCAGCATGGAGCACTGTGTGTTAGGAACAAACAATGAATCATGGGACACTACAACAAAACAAATGATGTAGTACATGGTGATTAACAAAGCAATAAAAAACAAAGACTGTAATAAGAGATGAAGAAGGACACTATATCCTACTTAAAGGGTCTATCCAACAAGAAGATCTAACAATTGTAAATGTCTATGCCCCGAACATGGGAGCATCCAATTATATAAGGCAATTAAGAAGAAAAGCAAAGAAACCCATTGACAACCATACAATCATAGTGGGGGACTTTAACACCCCCCTGACTGAAATGGCCAGATCATCTAAGCAAAAGATCAACAAGGAAATAAAGACTTTAAATGACACACTGGACCAAATGGACTTCACAGACATATTCAGAACGTTCCATCCCAAAGCAAGGGAATACACATTCTTCTCCAGTGCCCATGGAACATTCTCCAGAATGGATCACATCCTAGGTCACAAATCAGGTCTCAACCGGTACCCAAAGATTGGGATCATTCCCTGCACATTTTCAGACCACAATGCTTTGAAACTAGAACTCAATCACAAGAGGAGAGTCGGAAAGAGCTCAAATACATGGAGGCTAAAGAGCATCCTACGAAAGAATGAATGGGTCAACCAGGAAATTAAAGAAGAATTTAAAAAACTCATGGAAACCAATGAAAATGAAAACACAACTGTCCAAAATCTTTGGGATACAGCCAAGGCAGTCCTGCGAGGAAAGTATATAGCAATACAAGCCTTTCTCAAGAAACAAGAAAGGTCTCAAATACACACCCTAGCCCTACACCTAAAGGAGCTGGAGAAAGAACGGCAAATAAAGCCTAAACCCAGCAGGAGAAGAGAAATCATGCAGTTCAGAGCAGAAATCAATGAAATAGAACCCAGAAGAACAGTAGAAGTGATCAACGGAACTAGGAGCTGGTTCTTTGAAAGAATTCACAAGACTGATACACCCCTGTCCAGGCTGATCAAAAAGAAAAGAGAAATGACCCAAATCAACAAAATCATGAATGAAAGAGGAGAGATCACAACCAACACCAAAGAAATACAAACAATTATAAGAACGTAATCTGAGCAACCCTAGGGCAGCAAATTCCATAACCTGGAAGAAATGGGTGCATTCCTAGAGATGTGTCAACTACCAAAACTGACCCAGGAAGAAATAGAAAACCTGAACACTCCTATAACCACGAAGGCAATTGAAGTAGTCATCAAAAACCTCCCAAGAAACCAAAGCCCAGGGCCAGATGGTTTCCCAGGGGAATTCTATCACACATTTAAAGAAGAATTAATACCTATTCTCCTGAAACTGTTCCCAACAATAGAAATGGAAGGAAAACTTCCAAACTCATTTTATGAGGCCACCATTACCTTGATCCCAAAACCAGACAAAGATCCCATCAAAAAGGATAATTAGAGACCAATATCCTTGATGAACATCGATGCAAAAATTCTCACCAAAATCCTAGCCAAGAGGACCCAACAGTACATGAAAAGGAGTATTCACCATGAGCAAGTGGGATTTATCCCTGGGTTGCAAGGCTGGTTCAACATCCGCAAATCAGTCAACGTGATCAAATACATTAACAAAAGAAAGAACGAGAATCATAAGATCTTCTCAATAGTTGCAGAAAAAGCTTTGGACAGAGTACAGCACCCTTTCTGGATCAAAACTCTTCAGAGTATAGGGACAGCGGGTACATACCTCAATATCATAAAAGCCATCTACGAAAACCCTACAGCGAATATCATTCTCAATGGGGAATAGGTGAGATCTTTTCCCCTAAGGTCAGGAACGCGGCAGGGAGAGCCACTCTCACCACTGCTATTCAACATAGTATTAGAAGTCCTAGCCACAGCAATCAGACAACAAAAAGAAATCAAAGGCATCCAAATCGGCAGAGAGGAAGTCAAACTCTCACTCTTTGCAGATGATATGATACTTTCCGTGGAAAACCCAAAAGACTCCACCCCAAAACTGCTAGAACTCACACAGCAATTCCGTCAAGTAGCAGGCTATAAAATCAATGCACAGAAATCAGTGGCATTCCTATACACCAACAACAAGACAGAAGAGAGACAAATCAAGGAGTCGATCCCATTCACAACTGCTCCCAAAACCAGAAGAGACCTAGGAATACATTGAACCCAAGAGGCAGAGGATCTGTACTCAGAAAACTACAAAATACGCAGGAAAGAAATTGAAGAAGACACAAAGAAACGGAAAAACGTTCCATGCTCATGGACTGGGAGAACCAACATTGTGAAGAGGTCAATGCTACCTAGAGCAATCTACACATGCAATGCAATCCCCATCAAAATAGCATCCACTTTTTTCCAAGAAATGGAACAAATAATCCTAAAATTTGAATGGAACCAGAAGAGACCCCTAATAGCCAGAGGAATATTGAGAAAGAAAAGCAAAGCTGGCGGCATCACAATTCTGGACTTCCAGCTCTATGACAAAGCTGTCATCATCAAGACAGTATGGTACTGGCACAAAAACAGACACATGGATCCATGGAACAGAATCGAGAGCCCAGAAATGGACCCTCAACTCTATGGTCAACTTATCTTTGACAGAGCAGGGAGGAATGTCCAATGGCAAAAAGAGAGTCTCTTCAACAACTGGTGTTGGGAGAATTGGACAGCCCCATGCAGAAGAATGACACTGGACCATTTCCTGACACCACACACAAAAGTAGACGCCAAATGGTTGAAAGACCCCAATGTGAGACAGGAGCCCATCAAAATCCTAAAGGAGAACACAGGTAGCAAGCTCTTCGACCTCAGCCGCAGCAACTTCTTCCTAGAAACATCACCAAAGGCACGGGAAGCCAGGGCAAAAATGAACTGTTGGGATTTCATCAAGATAAAAAGCTTTGGCACAGCAAAAGGAACAGTCCACAAAACCAAAAGACAACCGACAGAATGGGAGAAATTATTTGCAAATGACATATCCGATAAAGGGCTACTATCCAATATGTAGAAAAACTTATCAAACTCAACACCCAAAGAACAAATAATCCAATCAAGAAATAGGCAGAAGACATGAACAGACATTTTTCCAAAGAAGACATCCAAATGGCCCAGAGGCACATGAAAAAGTGCTCAACACGGCTCGGCATCAGGGAAATCCAAATCAAAACCTCAATCAGATACCACCTCACACCCGTCAGAATGGCTCAAATGAACAAGTCAGGGAACGACAGAGGTTGGCGGGGATGTGGAGAAAGGGGAACCCTCCTACACTGGTGGTGGGAATGCAAGCTGGTGCAACCCCTCTGGAAAACAGTATGGAGTTTCCTCACACAGTTGAAATTAGAGCTACCATTCGATCCAGCAATTGCACTCCTGGGTATTTACCCCAAAGATACAAATGTAGGGACCCGAAGCGGTACGTGCACCCCATTGTTTACAGCAGCAATGTCCACAATAGACAAACTGTGGAAAGAGCCAAGATGTCCATCGAGAGATGAATGGATAAAGAAGAGGTGGTATATATATACACAATGGAATATTACGCAGCCATCAAAAGGAATGAGATGTTGCCATGGACAACGACGTGGATGGAACTGGAGGGTCCGACGGTTAGTGAAATAAGTCAATCAGAGAAAGACATGTTTCATATGACCTCACTGATATGAGGGATTCTTAATCTCAGGAACAGAGTGAGGCTTGCTGGAGTGGTCGGGGGTGGGAAGGATGGGGTTGCTGGGTGATAGACATTGGGGAGGGTATGAGCTGCGGTGAGCGCTGTGAATTGTGTAAGACTGTTGAATCACAGATCTGTACTTCTGAAACAAATAACGCAATATATTTTAAGAATAAAGGAAAAGAAGGAGACAGCAGGAGAGGAAGAATAAAGGGGAGTTAGTGAGAGGGGGAGACGGACCAGGAGAGATGATGGATTCTGAAAAAGAATCCGAGGTTTCTAGAGGGGAGGTGGGTCGGGGGATTGGTTAGCCTGGTGATGGGTATTAAAGAGGGCACATTCAGCATGGAGCACTGTGTGTTAGGAACAAACAATGAATCATGGGACACTACAACAAAACAAATGATGTAGTACATGGTGATTAACAAAGCAATAAAAAACAAAGACTGTAATAAGAGATGAAGAAGGACACTATATCCTACTTAAAGGGTCTATCCAACAAGAAGATCTAACAATTGTAAATGTCTATGCCCCGAACATGGGAGCATCCAATTATATAAGGCAATTAAGAAGAAAAGCAAAGAAACCCATTGACAACCATACAATCATAGTGGGGGACTTTAACACCCCCCTGACTGAAATGGCCAGATCATCTAAGCAAAAGATCAACAAGGAAATAAAGACTTTAAATGACACACTGGACCAAATGGACTTCACAGACATATTCAGAACGTTCCATCCCAAAGCAAGGGAATACACATTCTTCTCCAGTGCCCATGGAACATTCTCCAGAATGGATCACATCCTAGGTCACAAATCAGGTCTCAACCGGTACCCAAAGATTGGGATCATTCCCTGCACATTTTCAGACCACAATGCTTTGAAACTAGAACTCAATCACAAGAGGAGAGTCGGAAAGAGCTCAAATACATGGAGGCTAAAGAGCATCCTACGAAAGAATGAATGGGTCAACCAGGAAATTAAAGAAGAATTTAAAAAACTCATGGAAACCAATGAAAATGAAAACACAACTGTCCAAAATCTTTGGGATACAGCCAAGGCAGTCCTGCGAGGAAAGTATATAGCAATACAAGCCTTTCTCAAGAAACAAGAAAGGTCTCAAATACACACCCTAGCCCTACACCTAAAGGAGCTGGAGAAAGAACGGCAAATAAAGCCTAAACCCAGCAGGAGAAGAGAAATCATGCAGTTCAGAGCAGAAATCAATGAAATAGAACCCAGAAGAACAGTAGAAGTGATCAACGGAACTAGGAGCTGGTTCTTTGAAAGAATTCACAAGACTGATACACCCCTGTCCAGGCTGATCAAAAAGAAAAGAGAAATGACCCAAATCAACAAAATCATGAATGAAAGAGGAGAGATCACAACCAACACCAAAGAAATACAAACAATTATAAGAACGTAATCTGAGCAACCCTAGGGCAGCAAATTCCATAACCTGGAAGAAATGGGTGCATTCCTAGAGATGTGTCAACTACCAAAACTGACCCAGGAAGAAATAGAAAACCTGAACACTCCTATAACCACGAAGGCAATTGAAGTAGTCATCAAAAACCTCCCAAGAAACCAAAGCCCAGGGCCAGATGGTTTCCCAGGGGAATTCTATCACACATTTAAAGAAGAATTAATGCCTATTCTCCTGAAACTCTTCCAAACAATAGAAATGGAAGGAAAACTTCCAAACTCATTTTATGAGGCCACCATTACCTTGATCCCAAAACCAGACAAAGATCCCATCAAAAAGGAGAATTAGAGACCAATATCCTTGATGAACATCGATGCAAAAATTCTCACCAAAATCCTAGCCAAGAGGACCCAACAGTACATGAAAAGGAGTATTCACCATGAGCAAGTGGGATTTATCCCTGGACTGTAAGGCTGGTTCAACATCCGCAAATCAGTCAACGTGATCAAATACATTAACAAAAGAAAGAACGAGAATCGTAGGAGCCTCTCAATAGATGCAGAAAAAGCATTGGACAGAGTACAGCACCCTTTCTGGATCAAAACTCTTCAGAGTATAGGGACAGCGGGTACATACCTCAATATCATAAAAGCCATCTACGAAAACCCTACAGCGAATATCATTCTCAATGGGGAAAAGCTGAGATCTTTTCCCCTAAGGTCAGGAACGCGGCAGGGAGAGCCACTCTCACCACTGCTATTCAACATAGTATTAGAAGTCCTAGCCACAGCAATCAGACAACAAAAAGAAATCAAAGGCATCCAAATCGGCAGAGAGGAAGTCAAACTCTCACTCTTTGCAGATGATATGATACTTTCCGTGGAAAACCCAAAAGACTCCACCCCAAAACTGCTAGAACTCACACAGCAATTCCGTCAAGTAGCAGGCTATAAAATCAATGCACAGAAATCAGTGGCATTCCTATACACCAACAACAAGACAGAAGAGAGACAAATCAAGGAGTCGATCCCATTCACAACTGCTCCCAAAACCAGAAGAGACCTAGGAATACATTGAACCCAAGAGGCAGAGGATCTGTACTCAGAAAACTACAAAATACGCAGGAAAGAAATTGAAGAAGACACAAAGAAACGGAAAAACGTTCCATGCTCATGGACTGGGAGAACCAACATTGTGAAGAGGTCAATGCTACCTAGAGCAATCTACACATGCAATGCAATCCCCATCAAAATAGCATCCACTTTTTTCCAAGAAATGGAACAAATAATCCTAAAATTTGAATGGAACCAGAAGAGACCCCGAATAGCCAGAGGAATATTGAGAAAGAAAAGCAAAGCTGGCGGCATCACAATTCTGGACTTCCAGCTCTATGACAAAGCTGTCATCATCAAGACAGTATGGTACTGGCACAAAAACAGACACATGGATCCATGGAACAGAATCGAGAGCCCAGAAATGGACCCTCAACTCTATGGTCAACTTATCTTTGACAGAGCAGGGAGGAATGTCCAATGGCAAAAAGAGAGTCTCTTCAACAACTGGTGTTGGGAGAATTGGACAGCCCCATGCAGAAGAATGACACTGGACCATTTCCTGACACCACACACAAAAGTAGACGCCAAATGGTTGAAAGACCCCAATGTGAGACAGGAGCCCATCAAAATCCTAAAGGAGAACACAGGTAGCAAGCTCTTCGACCTCAGCCGCAGCAACTTCTTCCTAGAAACATCACCAAAGGCACGGGAAGCCAGGGCAAAAATGAACTGTTGGGATTTCATCAAGATAAAAAGCTTGGGCACAGCAAAAGGAACAGTCCACAAAACCAAAAGACAACCGACAGAATGGGAGAAATTATTTGCAAATGACATATCCGATAAAGGGCTACTATCCAATATGTAGAAAAACTTATCAAACTCAACACCCAAAGAACAAATAATCCAATCAAGAAATAGGCAGAAGACATGAACAGACATTTTTCCAAAGAAGACATCCAAATGGCCCAGAGGCACATGAAAAAGTGCTCAACACGGCTCGGCATCAGGGAAATCCAAATCAAAACCTCAATCAGATACCACCTCACACCCGTCAGAATGGCTCAAATGAACAAGTCAGGGAACGACAGAGGTTGGCGGGGATGTGGAGAAAGGGGAACCCTCCTACACTGGTGGTGGGAATGCAAGCTGGTGCAACCCCTCTGGAAAACAGTATGGAGTTTCCTCACACAGTTGAAATTAGAGCTACCATTCGATCCAGCAATTGCACTCCTGGGTATTTACCCCAAAGATACAAATGTAGGGACGCGAAGCGGTACGTGCACCCCATTGTTTACAGCAGCAATGTCCACAATAGACAAACTGTGGAAAGAGCCAAGATGTCCATCGAGAGATGAATGGATAAAGAAGAGGTGGTATATATATACACAATGGAATATTACGCAGCCATCAAAAGGAATGAGATGTTGCCATGGACAACGACGTGGATGGAACTGGAGGGTCCGACGGTTAGTGAAATAAGTCAATCAGAGAAAGACATGTTTCATATGACCTCACTGATATGAGGGATTCTTAATCTCAGGAACAGAGTGAGGCTTGCTGGAGTGGTCGGGGGTGGGAAGGATGGGGTGGCTGGGTGATAGACATTGGGGAGGGTATGAGCTGCGGTGAGCGCTGTGAATTGTGTAAGACTGTTGAATCACAGATCTGTACTTCTGAAACAAATAACGCAACATATTTTAAGAATAAAGGAAAAGAAGGAGACAGCAGGAGAGGAAGAATAAAGGGGAGTTAGTGAGAGGGGGAGACGGACCAGGAGAGATGATGGATTCTGAAAAAGAATCCGAGGTTTCTAGAGGGGAGGTGGGTCGGGGGATTGGTTAGCCTGGTGATGGGTATTAAAGAGGGCACATTCAGCATGGAGCACTGTGTGTTAGGAACAAACAATGAATCATGGGACACTACAACAAAACAAATGATGTAGTACATGGTGATTAACAAAGCAATAAAAAACAAAGACTGTAATAAGAGATGAAGAAGGACACTATATCCTACTTAAAGGGTCTATCCAACAAGAAGATCTAACAATTGTAAATGTCTATGCCCCGAACATGGGAGCATCCAATTATATAAGGCAATTAAGAAGAAAAGCAAAGAAACCCATTGACAACCATACAATCATAGTGGGGGACTTTAACACCCCCCTGACTGAAATGGCCAGATCATCTAAGCAAAAGATCAACAAGGAAATAAAGACTTTAAATGACACACTGGACCAAATGGACTTCACAGACATATTCAGAACGTTCCATCCCAAAGCAAGGGAATACACATTCTTCTCCAGTGCCCATGGAACATTCTCCAGAATGGATCACATCCTAGGTCACAAATCAGGTCTCAACCGGTACCCAAAGATTGGGATCATTCCCTGCACATTTTCAGACCACAATGCTTTGAAACTAGAACTCAATCACAAGAGGAGAGTCGGAAAGAACTCAAATACATGGAGGCTAAAGAGCATCCTACGAAAGAATGAATGGGTCAACCAGGAAATTAAAGAAGAATTTAAAAAACTCATGGAAACCAATGAAAATGAAAACACAACTGTCCAAAATCTTTGGGATACAGCCAAGGCAGTCCTGCGAGGAAAGTATATAGCAATACAAGCCTTTCTCAAGAAACAAGAAAGGTCTCAAATACACACCCTAGCCCTACACCTAAAGGAGCTGGAGAAAGAACGGCAAATAAAGCCTAAACCCAGCAGGAGAAGAGAAATCATGCAGTTCAGAGCAGAAATCAATGAAATAGAACCCAGAAGAACAGTAGAAGTGATCAACGGAACTAGGAGCTGGTTCTTTGAAAGAATTCACAAGACTGATACACCCCTGTCCAGGCTGATCAAAAAGAAAAGAGAAATGACCCAAATCAACAAAATCATGAATGAAAGAGGAGAGATCACAACCAACACCAAAGAAATACAAACAATTATAAGAACGTAATCTGAGCAACCCTAGGGCAGCAAATTCCATAACCTGGAAGAAATGGGTGCATTCCTAGAGATGTGTCAACTACCAAAACTGACCCAGGAAGAAATAGAAAACCTGAACAGTCCTATAACCACGAAGGCAATTGAAGTAGTCATCAAAAACCTCCCAAGAAACCAAAGCCCAGGGCCAGATGGTTTCCCAGGGGAATTCTATCAGACATTTAAAGAAGAATTAATACCTATTCTCCTGAAACTGTTCCCAACAATAGAAATGGAAGGAAAACTTCCAAACTCATTTTATGAGGCCACCATTACCTTGATCCCAAAACCAGACAAAGATCCCATCAAAAAGGAGAATTAGAGACCAATATCCTTGATGAACATCGATGCAAAAATTCTCACCAAAATCCTAGCCAAGAGGACCCAACAGTACATGAAAAGGAGTATTCACCATGAGCAAGTGGGATTTATCCCTGGGCTGCAAGGCTGGTTCAACATCCGCAAATCAGTCAACGTGATCAAATACATTAACAAAAGAAAGAACGAGAATCGTAGGATCCTCTCAATAGATGCAGAAAAAGCATTGGACAGAGTACAGCACCCTTTCTGGATCAAAACTCTTCAGAGTATAGGGACAGCGGGTACATACCTCAATATCATAAAAGCCATCTACGAAAACCCTACAGCGAATATCATTCTCAATGGGGAAATGCTGAGATCTTTTCCCCTAAGGTCAGCAACGCGGCAGGGAGAGCCACTCTCACCACTGCTATTCAACATAGTATTAGAAGTCCTAGCCACAGCAATCAGACAACAAAAAGAAATCAAAGGCATCCAAATCGGCAGAGAGGAAGTCAAACTCTCACTCTTTGCAGATGATATGATACTTTCCGTGGAAAACCCAAAAGACTCCACCCCAAAACTGCTAGAACTCACACAGCAATTCCGTCAAGTAGCAGGCTATAAAATCAATGCACAGAAATCAGTGGCATTCCTATACACCAACAACAAGACAGAAGAGAGACAAATCAAGGAGTCGATCCCATTCACAACTGCTCCCAAAACCAGAAGAGACCTAGGAATACATTGAACCCAAGAGGCAGAGGATCTGTACTCAGAAAACTACAAAATACGCAGGAAAGAAATTGAAGAAGACACAAAGAAACGGAAAAACGTTCCATGCTCATGGACTGGGAGAACCAACATTGTGAAGAGGTCAATGCTACCTAGAGCAATCTACACATGCAATGCAATCCCCATCAAAATAGCATCCACTTTTTTCCAAGAAATGGAACAAATAATCCTAAAATTTGAATGGAACCAGAAGAGACCCCGAATAGCCAGAGGAATATTGAGAAAGAAAAGCAAAGCTGGCGGCATCACAATTCTTGACTTCCAGCTCTATGACAAAGCTGTCATCATCAAGACAGTATGGTACTGGCACAAAAACAGACACATGGATCCATGGAACAGAATCGAGAGCCCAGAAATGGACCCTCAACTCTATGGTCAACTTATCTTTGACAGAGCAGGGAGGAATGTCCAATGGCAAAAAGAGAGTCTCTTCAACAACTGGTGTTGGGAGAATTGGACAGCCCCATGCAGAAGAATGACACTGGACCATTTCCTGACACCACACACAAAAGTAGACGCCAAATGGTTGAAAGACCCCAATGTGAGACAGGAGCCCATCAAAATCCTAAAGGAGAACACAGGTAGCAAGCTCTTCGACCTCAGCCGCAGCAACTTCTTCCTAGAAACATCACCAAAGGCACGGGAAGCCAGGGCAAAAATGAACTGTTGGGATTTCATCAAGATAAAAAGCTTTGGCACAGCAAAAGGAACAGTCCACAAAACCAAAAGACAACCGACAGAATGGGAGAAATTATTTGCAAATGACATATCCGATAAAGGGCTACTATCCAATATGTAGAAAAACTTATCAAACTCAACACCCAAAGAACAAATAATCCAATCAAGAAATAGGCAGAAGACATGAACAGACATTTTTCCAAAGAAGACATCCAAATGGCCCAGAGGCACATGAAAAAGTGCTCAACACGGCTCGGCATCAGGGAAATCCAAATCAAAACCTCAATCAGATACCACCTCACACCCGTCAGAATGGCTCAAATGAACAAGTCAGGGAACGACAGAGGTTGGCGGGGATGTGGAGAAAGGGGAACCCTCCTACACTGGTGGTGGGAATGCAAGCTGGTGCAACCCCTCTGGAAAACAGTATGGAGTTTCCTCACACAGTTGAAATTAGAGCTACCATTCGATCCAGCAATTGCACTCCTGGGTATTTACCCCAAAGATACAAATGTAGGGACCCGAAGCGGTACGTGCACCCCATTGTTTATAGCAGCAATGTCCACAATAGCCAAACTGTGGAAAGAGCCAAGATGTCCATCGACAGATGAATGGATAAAGAAGAGGTGGTATATATATACACAATGGAATATTACGCAGCCATCAAAAGGAATGAGATGTTGCCATGGACAACGACGTGGATGGAACTGGAGGGTCCGACGATTAGTGAAATAAGTCAATCAGAGAAAGACATGTATCATATGACCTCACTGATATGAGGGATTCTTAATCTCAGGAACAGAGTGAGGCTTGCTGGAGTGGTCGGGGCTGGGAAGGATGGGGTGGCTGGGTGATAGACATTGGGGAGGGTATGAGCTGCGGTGAGCGCTGTGAATTGTGTAAGACTGTTGAATCACAGATCTGTACTTCTGAAACAAATAACGCAACATATTTTAAGAATAAAGGAAAAGAAGGAGACAGCAGGAGAGGAAGAATAAAGGGGAGTTAGTGAGAGGGGGAGACGGACCAGGAGAGATGATGGATTCTGAAAAAGAATCCGAGGTTTCTAGAGGGGAGGTGGGTCGGGGGATTGGTTAGCCTGGTGATGGGTATTAAAGAGGGCACATTCAGCATGGAGCACTGTGTGTTAGGAACAAACAATGAATCATGGGACACTACAACAAAACAAATGATGTAGTACATGGTGATTAACAAAGCAATAAAAAACAAAGACTGTAATAAGAGATGAAGAAGGACACTATATCCTACTTAAAGGGTCTATCCAACAAGAAGATCTAACAATTGTAAATGTCTATGCCCCGAACATGGGAGCATCCAATTATATAAGGCAATTAAGAAGAAAAGCAAAGAAACCCATTGACAACCATACAATCATAGTGGGGGACTTTAACACCCCCCTGACTGAAATGGCCAGATCATCTAAGCAAAAGATCAACAAGGAAATAAAGACTTTAAATGACACACTGGACCAAATGGACTTCACAGACATATTCAGAACGTTCCATCCCAAAGCAAGGGAATACACATTCTTCTCCAGTGCCCATGGAACATTCTCCAGAATGGATCACATCCTAGGTCACAAATCAGGTCTCAACCGGTACCCAAAGATTGGGATCATTCCCTGCACATTTTCAGACCACAATGCTTTGAAACTAGAACTCAATCACAAGAGGAGAGTCGGAAAGAGCTCAAATACATGGAGGCTAAAGAGCATCCTACGAAAGAATGAATGGGTCAACCAGGAAATTAAAGAAGAATTTAAAAAACTCATGGAAACCAATGAAAATGAAAACACAACTGTCCAAAATCTTTGGGATACAGCCAAGGCAGTCCTGCGAGGAAAGTATATAGCAATACAAGCCTTTCTCAAGAAACAAGAAAGGTCTCAAATACACACCCTAGCCCTACACCTAAAGGAGCTGGAGAAAGAACGGCAAATAAAGCCTAAACGCAGCAGGAGAAGAGAAATCATGCAGTTCAGAGCAGAAATCAATGAAATAGAACCCAGAAGAACAGTAGAAGTGATCAACGGAACTAGGAGCTGGTTCTTTGAAAGAATTCACAAGACTGATACACCCCTGTCCAGGCTGATCAAAAAGAAAAGAGAAATGACCCAAATCAACAAAATCATGAATGAAAGAGGAGAGATCACAACCAACACCAAAGAAATACAAACAATTATAAGAACGTAATCTGAGCAACCCTAGGGCAGCAAATTCCATAACCTGGAAGAAATGGGTGCATTCCTAGAGATGTGTCAACTACCAAAACTGACCCAGGAAGAAATAGAAAACCTGAACACTCCTATAACCACGAAGGCAATTGAAGTAGTCATCAAAAACCTCCCAAGAAACCAAAGCCCAGGGCCAGATGGTTTCCCAGGGGAATTCTATCAGACATTTAAAGAAGAATTAATACCTATTCTCCTGAAACTGTTCCCAACAATAGAAATGGAAGGAAAACTTCCAAACTCATTTTATGAGGCCACCATTACCTTGATCCCAAAACCAGACAAAGATCCCATCAAAAAGGAGAATTAGAGACCAATATCCTTGATGAACATCGATGCAAAAATTCTCACCAAAATCCTAGCCAAGAGGACCCAACAGTACATGAAAAGGAGTGTTCACCATGAGCAAGTGGGATTTATCCCTGGGCTGCAAGGCTGGTTCAACATCCGCAAATCAGTCAACGTGATCAAATACATTAACAAAAGAAAGAACGAGAATCGTAGGATCCTCTCAATAGATGCAGAAAAAGCATTGGACAGAGTACAGCACCCTTTCTGGATCAAAACTCTTCAGAGTATGGGGACAGCGGGTACATACCTCAATATCATAAAAGCCATCTACGAAAACCCTACAGCGAATATCATTCTCAATGGGGAAAAGCTGAGATCTTTTCCCCTAAGGTCAGCAACGCGGCAGGGAGAGCCACTCTCACCACTGCTATTCAACATAGTATTAGAAGTCCTAGCCACAGCAATCAGACAACAAAAAGAAATCAAAGGCATCCAAATCGGCAGAGAGGAAGTCAAACTCTCACTCTTTGCAGATGATATGATACTTTCCGTGGAAAACCCAAAAGACTCCACCCCAAAACTGCTAGAACTCACACAGCAATTCCGTCAAGTAGCAGGCTATAAAATCAATGCACAGAAATCAGTGGCATTCCTATACACCAACAACAAGACAGAAGAGAGACAAATCAAGGAGTCGATCCCATTCACAACTGCTCCCAAAACCAGAAGAGACCTAGGAATACATTGAACCCAAGAGGCAGAGGATCTGTACTCAGAAAACTACAAAATACGCAGGAAAGAAATTGAAGAAGACACAAAGAAACGGAAAAACGTTCCATGCTCATGGATTGGGAGAACCAACATTGTGAAGAGGTCAATGCTACCTAGAGCAATCTACACATGCAATGCAATCCCCATCAAAATAGCATCCACTTTTTTCCAAGAAATGGAACAAATAATCCTAAAATTTGAATGGAACCAGAAGAGACCCCGAATAGCCAGAGGAATATTGAGAAAGAAAAGCAAAGCTGGCGGCATCACAATTCTGGACTTCCAGCTCTATGACAAAGCTGTCATCATCAAGACAGTATGGTACTGGCACAAAAACAGACACATGGATCCATGGAACAGAATCGAGAGCCCAGAAATGGACCCTCAATTCTATGGTCAACTTATCTTTGACAGAGCAGGGAGGAATGTCCAATGGCAAAAAGAGAGTCTCTTCAACAACTGGTGTTGGGAGAATTGGACAGCCCCATGCAGAAGAATGACACTGGACCATTTCCTGACACCACACACAAAAGTAGACGCCAAATGGTTGAAAGACCCCAATGTGAGACAGGAGCCCATCAAAATCCTAAAGGAGAACACAGGTAGCAAGCTCTTCGACCTCAGCCGCAGCAACTTCTTCCTAGAAACATCACCAAAGGCACGAGAAGCCAGGGCATAAATGAACTGTTGGGATTTCATCAAGATAAAAAGTTTTGGCACAGCAAAAGGAACAGTCCACAAAACCAAAAGACAACCGACAGAATGGGAGAAATTATTTGCAAATGACATATCCGATAAAGGGCTACTACCCAATATGTAGAAAAACTTATCAAACTCAACACCCAAAGAACAAATAATCCAATCAAGAAATAGGCAGAAGATATGAACAGACATTTTTCCAAAGAAGACATCCAAATGGCCCAGAGGCACATGAAAAAGTGCTCAACACGGCTCGGCATCAGGGAAATCCAAATCAAAACCTCAATCAGATACCACCTCACACCCGTCAGAATGGCTCAAATGAACAAGTCAGGGAACGACAGAGGTTGGCGGGGATGTGGAGAAAGGGGAACCCTCCTACACTGGTGGTGGGAATGCAAGCTGGTGCAACCCCTCTGGAAAACAGTATGGAGTTTCCTCACACAGTTGAAATTAGAGCTACCATTCGATCCAGCAATTGCACTCCTGGGTATTTACCCCAAAGATACAAATGTAGGGACCCGAAGCGGTACGTGCACCCCATTGTTTACAGCAGCAATGTCCACAATAGCCAAACTGTGGAAAGAGCCAAGATGTCCATCGAGAGATGAATGGATAAAGAAGAGGTGGTATATATATACACAATGGAATATTACGCATCCATCAAAAGGAATGAGATGTTGCCATGGACAACGACGTGGATGGAACTGGAGGGTCCGACGATTAGTGAAATAAGTCAATCAGAGAAAGACATGTATCATATGACCTCACTGATATGAGGGATTCTTAATCTCAGGAACAGAGTGAGGCTTGCTGGAGTGGTCGGGGGTGGGAAGGATGGGGTGGCTGGGTGATAGACATTGGGGAGGGTATGAGCTGCGGTGAGCGCTGTGAATTGTGTAAGACTGTTGAATCACAGATCTGTACTTCTGAAACAAATAACGCAACATATTTTAAGAATAAAGGAAAAGAAGGAGACAGCAGAAGAGGAAGAATAAAGGGGAGTTAGTGAGAGGGGGAGACGGACCAGGAGAGATGATGGATTCTGAAAAAGAATCCGAGGTTTCTAGAGGGGAGGTGGGTCGGGGGATTGGTTAGCCTGGTGATGGGTATTAAAGAGGGCACATTCAGCATGGAGCACTGTGTGTTAGGAACAAACAATGAATCATGGGACACTACAACAAAACAAATGATGTAGTACATGGTGATTAACAAAGCAATAAAAAACAAAGACTGTAATAAGAGATGAAGAAGGACACTATATCCTACTTAAAGGGTCTATCCAACAAGAAGATCTAACAATTGTAAATGTCTATGCCCCGAACATGGGAGCATCCAATTATATAAGGCAATTAAGAAGAAAAGCAAAGAAACCCATTGACAACCATACAATCATAGTGGGGGACTTTAACACCCCCCTGACTGAAATGGCCAGATCATCTAAGCAAAAGATCAACAAGGAAATAAAGACTTTAAATGACACACTGGACCAAATGGACTTCACAGACATATTCAGAACGTTCCATCCCAAAGCAAGGGAATACACATTCTTCTCCAGTGCCCATGGAACATTCTCCAGAATGGATCACATCCTAGGTCACAAATCAGGTCTCAACCGGTACCCAAAGATTGGGATCATTCCCTGCACATTTTCAGACCACAATGCTTTGAAACTAGAACTCAATCACAAGAGGAGAGTCGGAAAGAGCTCAAATACATGGAGGCTAAAGAGCATCCTACGAAAGAATGAATGGGTCAACCAGGAAATTAAAGAAGAATTTAAAAAACTCATGGAAACCAATGAAAATGAAAACACAACTGTCCAAAATCTTTGGGATACAGCCAAGGCAGTCCTGCGAGGAAAGTATATAGCAATACAAGCCTTTCTCAAGAAACAAGAAAGGTCTCAAATACACACCCTAGCCCTACACCTAAAGGAGCTGGAGAAAGAACGGCAAATAAAGCCTAAACCCAGCAGGAGAAGAGAAATCATGCAGTTCAGAGCAGAAATCAATGAAATAGAACCCAGAAGAACAGTAGAAGTGATCAACGGAACTAGGAGCTGGTTCTTTGAAAGAATTCACAAGACTGATACACCCCTGTCCAGGCTGATCAAAAAGAAAAGAGAAATGACCCAAATCAACAAAATCATGAATGAAAGAGGAGAGATCACAACCAACACCAAAGAAATACAAACAATTATAAGAACGTAATCTGAGCAACCCTAGGGCAGCAAATTCCATAACCTGGAAGAAATGGGTGCATTCCTAGAGATGTGTCAACTACCAAAACTGACCCAGGAAGAAATAGAAAACCTGAACACTCCTATAACCACGAAGGCAATTGAAGTAGTCATCAAAAACCTCCCAAGAAACCAAAGCCCAGGGCCAGATGGTTTCCCAGGGGAATTCTATCAGACATTTAAAGAAGAATTAATACCTATTCTCCTGAAACTGTTCCCAACAATAGAAATGGAAGGAAAACTTCCAAACTCATTTTATGAGGCCACCATTACCTTGATCCCAAAACCAGACAAAGATCCCATCAAAAAGGAGAATTAGAGACCAATATGCTTGATGAATATCGATGCAAAAATTCTCACCAAAATCCTAGCCAAGAGGACCCAACAGTACATGAAAAGGAGTGTTCACCATGAGCAAGTGGGATTTATCCCTGGGCTGCAAGGCTGGTTCAACATCCGCAAATCAGTCAACGTGATCAAATACATTAACAAAAGAAAGAACGAGAATCGTAGGATCCTCTCAATAGATGCAGAAAAAGCATTGGACAGAGTACAGCACCCTTTCTGGATCAAAACTCTTCAGAGTATAGGGACAGCGGGTACATACCTCAATATCATAAAAGCCATCTACGAAAACCCTACAGCGAATATCATTCTCAATGGGGAAAAGCTGAGATCTTTTCCCCTAAGGTCAGCAACGCGGCAGGGAGAGCCACTCTCACCACTGCTATTCAACATAGTATTAGAAGTCCTAGCCACAGCAATCAGACAACAAAAAGAAATCAAAGGCATCCAAATCGGCAGAGAGGAAGTCAAACTCTCACTCTTTGCAGATGATATGATACTTTCCGTGGAAAACCCAAAAGACTCCACCCCAAAACTGCTAGAACTCACACAGCAATTCCGTCAAGTAGCAGGCTATAAAATCAATGCACAGAAATCAGTGGCATTCCTATACACCAACAACAAGACAGAAGAGAGACAAATCAAGGAGTCGATCCCATTCACAACTGCTCCCAAAACCAGAAGAGACCTAGGAATACATTGAACCGAAGAGGCAGAGGATCTGTACTCAGAAAACTACAAAATACGCAGGAAAGAAATTGAAGAAGACACAAAGAAACGGAAAAACGTTCCATGCTCATGGACTGGGAGAACCAACATTGTGAAGAGGTCAATGCTCCCTAGAGCAATCTACACATGCAATGCAATCCCCATCAAAATAGCGTCCACTTTTTTCCAAGAAATGGAACAAATAATCCTAAAATTTGAATGGAACCAGAAGAGACCCCGAATAGCCAGAGGAATATTGAGAAAGAAAAGCAAACCTGGCGGCATCACAATTCTGGACTTCCAGCTCTATGACAAAGCTGTCATCATCAAGACAGTATGGTACTGGCACAAAAACAGACACATGGATCCATGGAACAGAATCGAGAGCCCAGAAATTGACCCTCAACTCTATGGTCAACTTATCTTTGACAGAGCAGGGAGGAATGTCCAATGGCAAAAAGAGAGTCTCTTCAACAACTGGTGTTGGGAGAATTGGACAGCCCCATGCAGAAGAATGACACTGGACCATTTCCTGACACCACACACAAAAGTAGACGCCAAATGGTTGAAAGACCCCAATGTGAGACAGGAGCCCATCAAAATCCTAAAGGAGAACACAGGTAGCAAGCTCTTCGACCTCAGCCGCAGCAACTTCTTCCTAGAAACATCACCAAAGGCACGGGAAGCCAGGGCATAAATGAACTGTTGGGATTTCATCAAGATAAAAAGTTTTGGCACAGCAAAAGGAACAGTCCACAAAACCAAAAGACAACCGACAGAATGGGAGAAATTATTTGCAAATGACATATCCGATAAAGGGCTACTATCCAATATGTAGAAAAACTTATCAAACTCAACACCCAAAGAACAAATAATCCAATCAAGAAATAGGCAGAAGACATGAACAGACATTTTTCCAAAGAAGACATCCAAATGGCCCACAGGCACATGAAAAAGTGCTCAACACGGCTCGGCATCAGGGAAATCCAAATCAAAACCTCAATCAGATACCACCTCACACCCGTCAGAATGGCTCAAATGAACAAGTCAGGGAACGACAGAGGTTGGCGGGGATGTGGAGAAAGGGGAACCCTCCTACACTGGTGGTGGGAATGCAAGCTGGTGCAACCCCTCTGGAAAACAGTATGGAGTTTCCTCACACAGTTGAAATTAGAGCTACCATTCGATCCAGCAATTGCACTCCTGGGTATTTACCCCAAAGATACAAATGTAGGGACCCGAAGCGGTACGTGCACCCCATTGTTTATAGCAGCAATGTCCACAATGGCCAAACTGTGGAAAGAGCCAAGATGTCCATCGACAGATGAATGGATAAAGAAGAGGTGGTATATATATACACAATGGAATATTACGCAGCCATCAAAAGGAATGAGATGTTGCCATGGACAACGACGTGGATGGAACTGGAGGGTCCGACGATTAGTGAAATAAGTCAATCAGAGAAAGACATGTATCATATGACCTCACTGATATGAGGGATTCTTAATCTCAGGAACAGAGTGAGGCTTGCTGGAGTGGTCGGGGGTGGGAAGGATGGGGTGGCTGGGTGATAGACATTGGGGAGGGTATGAGCTGCGGTGAGCGCTGTGAATTGTGTAAGACTGTTGAATCACAGATCTGTACTTCTGAAACAAATAACGCAACATATTTTAAGAATAAAGGAAAAGAAGGAGACAGCAGAAGAGGAAGAATAAAGGGGAGTTAGTGAGAGGGGGAGACGGACCAGGAGAGATGATGGATTCTGAAAAAGAATCCGAGGTTTCTAGAGGGGAGGTGGGTCGGGGGATTGGTTAGCCTGGTGATGGGTATTAAAGAGGGCACATTCAGCATGGAGCACTGTGTGTTAGGAACAAACAATGAATCATGGGACACTACAACAAAACAAATGATGTAGTACATGGTGATTAACAAAGCAATAAAAAACAAAGACTGTAATAAGAGATGAAGAAGGACACTATATCCTACTTAAAGGGTCTATCCAACAAGAAGATCTAACAATTGTAAATGTCTATGCCCCGAACATGGGAGCATCCAATTATATAAGGCAATTAAGAAGAAAAGCAAAGAAACCCATTGACAACCATACAATCATAGTGGGGGACTTTAACACCCCCCTGACTGAAATGGCCAGATCATCTAAGCAAAAGATCAACAAGGAAATAAAGACTTTAAATGACACACTGGACCAAATGGACTTCACAGACATATTCAGAACGTTCCATCCCAAAGCAAGGGAATACACATTCTTCTCCAGTGCCCATGGAACATTCTCCAGAATGGATCACATCCTAGGTCACAAATCAGGTCTCAACCGGTACCCAAAGATTGGGATCATTCCCTGCACATTTTCAGACCACAATGCTTTGAAACTAGAACTCAATCACAAGAGGAGAGTCGGAAAGAGCTCAAATACATGGAGGCTAAAGAGCATCCTACGAAAGAATGAATGGGTCAACCAGGAAATTAAAGAAGAATTTAAAAAACTCATGGAAACCAATGAAAATGAAAACACAACTGTCCAAAATCTTTGGGATACAGCCAAGGCAGTCCTGCGAGGAAAGTATATAGCAATACAAGCCTTTCTCAAGAAACAAGAAAGGTCTCAAATACACACCCTAGCCCTACACCTAAAGGAGCTGGAGAAAGAACGGCAAATAAAGCCTAAACCCAGCAGGAGAAGAGAAATCATGCAGTTCAGAGCAGAAATCAATGAAATAGAACCCAGAAGAACAGTAGAAGTGATCAACGGAACTAGGAGCTGGTTCTTTGAAAGAATTCACAAGACTGATACACCCCTGTCCAGGCTGATCAAAAAGAAAAGAGAAATGACCCAAATCAACAAAATCATGAATGAAAGAGGAGAGATCACAACCAACACCAAAGAAATACAAACAATTATAAGAACGTAATCTGAGCAACCCTAGGGCAGCAAATTCCATAACCTGGAAGAAATGGGTGCATTCCTAGAGATGTGTCAACTACCAAAACTGACCCAGGAAGAAATAGAAAACCTGAACACTCCTATAACCACGAAGGCAATTGAAGTAGTCATCAAAAACCTCCCAAGAAACCAAAGCCCAGGGCCAGATGGTTTCCCAGGGGAATTCTATCAGACATTTAAAGAAGAATTAATACCTATTCTCCTGAAACTGTTCCCAACAATAGAAATGGAAGGAAAACTTCCAAACTCATTTTATGAGGCCACCATTACCTTGATCCCAAAACCAGACAAAGATCCCATCAAAAAGGAGAATTAGAGACCAATATGCTTGATGAATATCGATGCAAAAATTCTCACCAAAATCCTAGCCAAGAGGACCCAACAGTACATGAAAAGGAGTGTTCACCATGAGCAAGTGGGATTTATCCCTGGGCTGCAAGGCTGGTTCAACATCCGCAAATCAGTCAACGTGATCAAATACATTAACAAAAGAAAGAACGAGAATCGTAGGATCCTCTCAATAGATGCAGAAAAAGCATTGGACAGAGTACAGCACCCTTTCTGGATCAAAACTCTTCAGAGTATAGGGACAGCGGGTACATACCTCAATATCATAAAAGCCATCTACGAAAACCCTACAGCGAATATCATTCTCAATGGGGAAAAGCTGAGATCTTTTCCCCTAAGGTCAGCAACGCGGCAGGGAGAGCCACTCTCACCACTGCTATTCAACATAGTATTAGAAGTCCTAGCCACAGCAATCAGACAACAAAAAGAAATCAAAGGCATCCAAATCGGCAGAGAGGAAGTCAAACTCTCACTCTTTGCAGATGATATGATACTTTCCGTGGAAAACCCAAAAGACTCCACCCCAAAACTGCTAGAACTCACACAGCAATTCCGTCAAGTAGCAGGCTATAAAATCAATGCACAGAAATCAGTGGCATTCCTATACACCAACAACAAGACAGAAGAGAGACAAATCAAGGAGTCGATCCCATTCACAACTGCTCCCAAAACCAGAAGAGACCTAGGAATACATTGAACCGAAGAGGCAGAGGATCTGTACTCAGAAAACTACAAAATACGCAGGAAAGAAATTGAAGAAGACACAAAGAAACGGAAAAACGTTCCATGCTCATGGACTGGGAGAACCAACATTGTGAAGAGGTCAATGCTCCCTAGAGCAATCTACACATGCAATGCAATCCCCATCAAAATAGCGTCCACTTTTTTCCAAGAAATGGAACAAATAATCCTAAAATTTGAATGGAACCAGAAGAGACCCCGAATAGCCAGAGGAATATTGAGAAAGAAAAGCAAACCTGGCGGCATCACAATTCTGGACTTCCAGCTCTATGACAAAGCTGTCATCATCAAGACAGTATGGTACTGGCACAAAAACAGACACATGGATCCATGGAACAGAATCGAGAGCCCAGAAATTGACCCTCAACTCTATGGTCAACTTATCTTTGACAGAGCAGGGAGGAATGTCCAATGGCAAAAAGAGAGTCTCTTCAACAACTGGTGTTGGGAGAATTGGACAGCCCCATGCAGAAGAATGACACTGGACCATTTCCTGACACCACACACAAAAGTAGACGCCAAATGGTTGAAAGACCCCAATGTGAGACAGGAGCCCATCAAAATCCTAAAGGAGAACACAGGTAGCAAGCTCTTCGACCTCAGCCGCAGCAACTTCTTCCTAGAAACATCACCAAAGGCACGGGAAGCCAGGGCATAAATGAACTGTTGGGATTTCATCAAGATAAAAAGTTTTGGCACAGCAAAAGGAACAGTCCACAAAACCAAAAGACAACCGACAGAATGGGAGAAATTATTTGCAAATGACATATCCGATAAAGGGCTACTATCCAATATGTAGAAAAACTTATCAAACTCAACACCCAAAGAACAAATAATCCAATCAAGAAATAGGCAGAAGACATGAACAGACATTTTTCCAAAGAAGACATCCAAATGGCCCACAGGCACATGAAAAAGTGCTCAACACGGCTCGGCATCAGGGAAATCCAAATCAAAACCTCAATCAGATACCACCTCACACCCGTCAGAATGGCTCAAATGAACAAGTCAGGGAACGACAGAGGTTGGCGGGGATGTGGAGAAAGGGGAACCCTCCTACACTGGTGGTGGGAATGCAAGCTGGTGCAACCCCTCTGGAAAACAGTATGGAGTTTCCTCACACAGTTGAAATTAGAGCTACCATTCGATCCAGCAATTGCACTCCTGGGTATTTACCCCAAAGATACAAATGTAGGGACCCGAAGCGGTACGTGCACCCCATTGTTTATAGCAGCAATGTCCACAATGGCCAAACTGTGGAAAGAGCCAAGATGTCCATCGACAGATGAATGGATAAAGAAGAGGTGGTATATATATACACAATGGAATATTACGCAGCCATCAAAAGGAATGAGATGTTGCCATGGACAACGACGTGGATGGAACTGGAGGGTCCGACGATTAGTGAAATAAGTCAATCAGAGAAAGACATGTATCATATGACCTCACTGATATGAGGGATTCTTAATCTCAGGAACAGAGTGAGGCTTGCTGGAGTGGTCGGGGGTGGGAAGGATGGGGTGGCTGGGTGATAGACATTGGGGAGGGTATGAGCTGCGGTGAGCGCTGTGAATTGTGTAAGACTGTTGAATCACAGATCTGTACTTCTGAAACAAATAACGCAACATATTTTAAGAATAAAGGAAAAGAAGGAGACAGCAGGAGAGGAAGAATAAAGGGGAGTTAGTGAGAGGGGGAGACGGACCAGGAGAGATGATGGATTCTGAAAAAGAATCCGAGGTTTCTAGAGGGGAGGTGGGTCGGGGGATTGGTTAGCCTGGTGATGGGTATTAAAGAGGGCACATTCAGCATGGAGCACTGTGTGTTAGGAACAAACAATGAATCATGGGACACTACAACAAAACAAATGATGTAGTACATGGTGATTAACAAAGCAATAAAAAACAAAGACTGTAATAAGAGATGAAGAAGGACACTATATCCTACTTAAAGGGTCTATCCAACAAGAAGATCTAACAATTGTAAATGTCTATGCCCCGAACATGGGAGCATCCAATTATATAAGGCAATTAAGAAGAAAAGCAAAGAAACCCATTGACAACCATACAATCATAGTGGGGGACTTTAACACCCCCCTGACTGAAATGGCCAGATCATCTAAGCAAAAGATCAACAAGGAAATAAAGACTTTAAATGACACACTGGACCAAATGGACTTCACAGACATATTCAGAACGTTCCATCCCAAAGCAAGGGAATACACATTCTTCTCCAGTGCCCATGGAACATTCTCCAGAATGGATCACATCCTAGGTCACAAATCAGGTCTCAACCGGTACCCAAAGATTGGGATCATTCCCTGCACATTTTCAGACCACAATGCTTTGAAACTAGAACTCAATCACAAGAGGAGAGTCGGAAAGAGCTCAAATACATGGAGGCTAAAGAGCATCCTACGAAAGAATGAATGGGTCAACCAGGAAATTAAAGAAGAATTTAAAAAACTCATGGAAACCAATGAAAATGAAAACACAACTGTCCAAAATCTTTGGGATACAGCCAAGGCAGTCCTGCGAGGAAAGTATATAGCAATACAAGCCTTTCTCAAGAAACAAGAAAGGTCTCAAATACACACCCTAGCCCTACACCTAAAGGAGCTGGAGAAAGAACGGCAAATAAAGCCTAAACCCAGCAGGAGAAGAGAAATCATGCAGTTCAGAGCAGAAATCAATGAAATAGAACCCAGAAGAACAGTAGAAGTGATCAACGGAACTAGGAGCTGGTTCTTTGAAAGAATTCACAAGACTGATACACCCCTGTCCAGGCTGATCAAAAAGAAAAGAGAAATGACCCAAATCAACAAAATCATGAATGAAAGAGGAGAGATCACAACCAACACCAAAGAAATACAAACAATTATAAGAACGTAATCTGAGCAACCCTAGGGCAGCAAATTCCATAACCTGGAAGAAATGGGTGCATTCCTAGAGATGTGTCAACTACCAAAACTGACCCAGGAAGAAATAGAAAACCTGAACACTCCTATAACCACGAAGGCAATTGAAGTAGTCATCAAAAACCTCCCAAGAAACCAAAGCCCAGGGCCAGATGGTTTCCCAGGGGAATTCTATCAGACATTTAAAGAAGAATTAATACCTATTCTCCTGAAACTGTTCCCAACAATAGAAATGGAAGGAAAACTTCCAAACTCATTTTATGAGGCCACCATTACCTTGATCCCAAAACCAGACAAAGATCCCATCAAAAAGGAGAATTAGAGCCCAATATCCTTGATGAACATCGATGCAAAAATTCTCACCAAAATACTAGCCAAGAGGACCCAACAGTACATGAAAAGGAGTATTCACCATGAGCAAGTGGGATTTATCCCTGGGCTGCAAGGCTGGTTCAACATCCGCAAATCAGTCAACGTGATCAAATACATTAACAAAAGAAAGAACGAGAATCGTAGGATCCTCTCAATAGATGCAGAAAAAGCATTGGACAGAGTACAGCACCCTTTCTGGATCAAAACTCTTCAGAGTATAGGGACAGCGGGTACATACCTCAATATCATAAAAGCCATCTACGAAAACCCTACAGCGAATATCATTCTCAATGGGGAAAAGCTGAGATCTTTTCCCCTAAGGTCAGCAACGCGGCAGGGAGAGCCACTCTCACCACTGCTATTCAACATAGTATTAGAAGTCCTAGCCACAGCAATCAGACAACAAAAAGAAATCAAAGGCATCCAAATCGGCAGAGAGGAAGTCAAACTCTCACTCTTTGCAGATGATATGATACTTTACGTGGAAAACCCAAAAGACTCCACCCCAAAACTGCTAGAACTCACACAGCAATTCCGTCAAGTAGCAGGCTATAAAATCAATGCACAGAAATCAGTGGCATTCCTATACACCAACAACAAGACAGAAGAGAGACAAATCAAGGAGTCGATCCCATTCACAACTGCTCCCAAAACCAGAAGAGACCTAGGAATACATTGAACCCAAGAGGCAAAGGATCTGTACTCAGAAAACTACAAAATACGCAGGAAAGAAATTGAAGAAGACACAAAGAAACGGAAAAACGTTCCATGCTCATGGACTGGGAGAACCAACATTGTGAAGAGGTCAATGCTCCCTAGAGCAATCTACACATGCAATGCAATCCCCATCAAAATAGCGTCCACTTTTTTCCAAGAAATGGAACAAATAATCCTAAAATTTGAATGGAACCAGAAGAGACCCCGAATAGCCAGAGGAATATTGAGAAAGAAAAGCAAAGCTGGCGGCATCACAATTCTGGACTTCCAGCTCTATGACAAAGCTGTCATCATCAAGACAGTATGGTACTGGCACAAAAACAGACACATGGATCCATGGAACAGAATCGAGAGCCCAGAAATGGACCCTCAACTCTATGGTCAACTTATCTTTGACAGAGCAGGAAGGAATGTCCAATGGCAAAAAGAGAGTCTCTTCAACAACTGGTGTTGGGAGAATTGGACAGCCCCATGCAGAAGAATGACACTGGACCATTTCCTGACACCACACACAAAAGTAGACGCCAAATGGTTGAAAGACCCCAATGTGAGACAGGAGCCCATCAAAATCCTAAAGGAGAACACAGGTAGCAAGCTCTTCGACCTCAGCCGCAGCAACTTCTTCCTAGAAACATCACCAAAGGCACGGGAAGCCAGGGCAAAAATGAACTGTTGGGATTTCATCAAGATAAAAAGCTTTGGCACAGCAAAAGGAACAGTCCACAAAACCAAAAGACAACCGACAGAATGGGAGAAATTATTTGCAAATGACATATCCGATAAAGGGCTACTATCCAATATGTAGAAAAACTTATCAAACTCAACACCCAAAGAACAAATAATCCAATCAAGAAATAGGCAGAAGACATGAACAGACATTTTTCCAAAGAAGACATCCAAATGGCCCAGAGGCACATGAAAAAGTGCTCAACACGGCTCGGCATCAGGGAAATCCAAATCAAAACCTCAATCAGATACCACCTCACACCCGTCAGAATGGCTCAAATGAACAAGTCAGGGAACGACAGAGGTTGGCGGGGATGTGGAGAAAGGGGAACCCTCCTACACTGGTGGTGGGAATGCAAGCTGGTGCAACCCCTCTGGAAAACAGTATGGAGTTTCCTCACACAGTTGAAATTAGAGCTACCATTCGATCCAGCAATTGCACTCCTGGGTATTTACCCCAAAGATACAAATGTAGGGACCCGAAGCGGTACGTGCACCCCATTGTTTATAGCAGCAATGTCCACAATAGCCAAACTGTGGAAAGAGCCAAGATGTCCATCGAGAGATGAATGGATAAAGAAGAGGTGGTATATATATACACAATGGAATATTACGCAGCCATCAAAAGGAATGAGATGTTGCCATGGACAACGACGTGGATGGAACTGGAGGGTCCGACGATTAGTGAAATAAGTCAATCAGAGAAAGACATGTATCATATGACCTCACTGATATGAGGGATTCTTAATCTCAGGAACAGAGTGAGGCTTGCTGGAGTGGTCGGGGGTGGGAAGGATGGGGTGGCTGGGTGATAGACATTGGGGAGGGTATGAGCTGCGGTGAGCGCTGTGAATTGTGTAAGACTGTTGAATCACAGATCTGTACTTCTGAAACAAATAACGCAACATATTTTAAGAAGAAAGGAAAAGAAGGAGACAGCAGGAGAGGAAGAATAAAGGGGAGTTAGTGAGAGGGGGAGACGTACCAGGAGAGATGATGGATTCTGAAAAAGAATCCGAGGTTTCTAGAGGGGAGGTGGGTCGGGGGATTGGTTAGCCTGGTGATGGGTATTAAAGAGGGCACATTCAGCATGGAGCACTGTGTGTTAGGAACAAACAATGAATCATGGGACACTACACCAAAACAAATGATGTAGTACATGGTGATTAACAAAGCAATAAAAAACAAAGACTGTAATAAGAGATGAAGAAGGACACTATATCCTACTTAAAGGGTCTATCCAACAAGAAGATCTAACAATTGTAAATGTCTATGCCCCGAACATGGGAGCATCCACTTATATAAGGCAATTAAGAAGAAAAGCAAAGAAACCCATTGACAACCATACAATCATAGTGGGGGACTTTAACACCCCCCTGACTGAAATGGCCAGATCATCTAAGCAAAAGATCAACAAGGAAATAAAGACTTTAAATGACACACTGGACCAAATGGACTTCACAGACATATTCAGAACGTTCCATCCCAAAGCAAGGGAATACACATTCTTCTCCAGTGCCCATGGAACATTCTCCAGAATGGATCACATCCTAGGTCACAAATCAGGTCTCAACCGGTACCCAAAGATTGGGATCATTCCCTGCACATTTTCAGACCACAATGCTTTGAAACTAGAACTCAATCACAAGAGGAGAGTCGGAAAGAACTCAAATACATGGAGGCTAAAGAGCATCCTACGAAAGAATGAATGGGTCAACCAGGAAATTAAAGAAGAATTTAAAAAACTCATGGAAACCAATGAAAATGAAAACACAACTGTCCAAAATCTTTGGGATACAGCCAAGGCAGTCCTGCGAGGAAAGTATATAGCAATACAAGCCTTTCTCAAGAAACAAGAAAGGTCTCAAATACACACCCTAGCCCTACACCTAAAGGAGCTGGAGAAAGAACGGCAAATAAAGCCTAAACCCAGCAGGAGAAGAGAAATCATGCAGTTCAGAGCAGAAATCAATGAAATAGAACCCAGAAGAACAGTAGAAGTGATCAACGGAACTAGGAGCTGGTTCTTTGAAAGAATTCACAAGACTGATACACCCCTGTCCAGGCTGATCAAAAAGAAAAGAGAAATGACCCAAATCAACAAAATCATGAATGAAAGAGGAGAGATCACAACCAACACCAAAGAAATACAAACAATTATAAGAACGTAATCTGAGCAACCCTAGGGCAGCAAATTCCATAACCTGGAAGAAATGGGTGCATTCCTAGAGATGTGTCAACTACCAAAACTGACCCAGGAAGAAATAGAAAACCTGAACAGTCCTATAACCACGAAGGCAATTGAAGTAGTCATCAAAAACCTCCCAAGAAACCAAAGCCCAGGGCCAGATGGTTTCCCAGGGGAATTCTATCAGACATTTAAAGAAGAATTAATACCTATTCTCCTGAAACTGTTCCAAACAATAGAAATGGAAGGAAAACTTCCAAACTCATTTTATGAGGCCACCATTACCTTGATCCCAAAACCAGACAAAGATCCCATCAAAAAGGAGAATTAGAGACCAATATCCTTGATGAATATCGATGCAAAAATTCTCACCAAAATCCTAGCCAAGAGGACCCAACAGTACATGAAAAGGAGTGTTCACCATGAGCAAGTGGGATTTATCCCTGGGCTGCAAGGCTGGTTCAACATCCGCAAATCAGTCAACGTGATCAAATACATTAACAAAAGAAAGAACGAGAATCGTAGGATCCTCTCAATAGATGCAGAAAAAGCATTGGACAGAGTACAGCACCCTTTCTGGATCAAAACTCTTCAGAGTATAGGGACAGCGGGTACATACCTCAATATCATAAAAGCCATCTACGAAAACCCTACAGCGAATATCATTCTCAATGGGGAAAAGCTGAGATCTTTTCCCCTAAGGTCAGCAACGCGGCAGGGAGAGCCACTCTCACCACTGCTATTCAACATAGTATTAGAAGTCCTAGCCACAGCAATCAGACAACAAAAAGAAATCAAAGGCATCCAAATCGGCAGAGAGGAAGTCAAACTCTCACTCTTTGCAGATGATATGATACTTTCCGTGGAAAACCCAAAAGACTCCACCCCAAAACTGCTAGAACTCACACAGCAATTCCGTCAAGTAGCAGGCTATAAAATCAATGCACAGAAATCAGTGGCATTCCTATACACCAACAACAAGACAGAAGAGAGACAAATCAAGGAGTCGATCCCATTCACAACTGCTCCCAAAACCAGAAGAGACCTAGGAATACATTGAACCGAAGAGGCAGAGGATCTGTACTCAGAAAACTACAAAATACGCAGGAAAGAAATTGAAGAAGACACAAAGAAACGGAAAAACGTTCCATGCTCATGGACTGGGAGAACCAACATTGTGAAGAGGTCAATGCTCCCTAGAGCAATCTACACATGCAATGCAATCCCCATCAAAATAGCGTCCACTTTTTTCCAAGAAATGGAACAAATAATCCTAAAATTTGAATGGAACCAGAAGAGACCCCGAATAGCCAGAGGAATATTGAGAAAGAAAAGCAAACCTGGCGGCATCACAATTCTGGACTTCCAGCTCTATGACAAAGCTGTCATCATCAAGACAGTATGGTACTGGCACAAAAACAGACACATGGATCCATGGAACAGAATCGAGAGCCCAGAAATGGACCCTCAACTCTATGGTCAACTTATCTTTGACAGAGCAGGGAGGAATGTCCAATGGCAAAAAGAGAGTCTCTTCAACAACTGGTGTTGGGAGAATTGGACAGCCCCATGCAGAAGAATGACACTGGACCATTTCCTGACACCACACACAAAAGTAGACGCCAAATGGTTGAAAGACCCCAATGTGAGACAGGAGCCCATCAAAATCCTAAAGGAGAACACAGGTAGCAAGCTCTTCGACCTCAGCCGCAGCAACTTCTTCCTAGAAACATCACCAAAGGCACGGGAAGCCAGGGCATAAATGAACTGTTGGGATTTCATCAAGATAAAAAGTTTTGGCACAGCAAAAGGAACAGTCCACAAAACCAAAAGACAACCGACAGAATGGGAGAAATTATTTGCAAATGACATATCCGATAAAGGGCTACTATCCAATATGTAGAAAAACTTATCAAACTCAACACCCAAAGAACAAATAATCCAATCAAGAAATAGGCAGAAGACATGAACAGACATTTTTCCAAAGAAGACATCCAAATGGCCCACAGGCACATGAAAAAGTGCTCAACACGGCTCGGCATCAGGGAAATCCAAATCAAAACCTCAATCAGATACCACCTCACACCCGTCAGAATGGCTCAAATGAACAAGTCAGGGAACGACAGAGGTTGGCGGGGATGTGGAGAAAGGGGAACCCTCCTACACTGGTGGTGGGAATGCAAGCTGGTGCAACCCCTCTGGAAAACAGTATGGAGTTTCCTCACACAGTTGAAATTAGAGCTACCATTCGATCCAGCAATTGCACTCCTGGGTATTTACCCCAAAGATACAAATGTAGGGACCCGAAGCGGTACGTGCACCCCATTGTTTATAGCAGCAATGTCCACAATGGCCAAACTGTGGAAAGAGCCAAGATGTCCATCGACAGATGAATGGATAAAGAAGAGGTGGTATATATATACACAATGGAATATTACGCAGCCATCAAAAGGAATGAGATGTTGCCATGGACAACGACGTGGATGGAACTGGAGGGTCCGACGATTAGTGAAATAAGTCAATCAGAGAAAGACATGTATCATATGACCTCACTGATATGAGGGATTCTTAATCTCAGGAACAGAGTGAGGCTTGCTGGAGTGGTCGGGGGTGGGAAGGATGGGGTGGCTGGGTGATAGACATTGGGGAGGGTATGAGCTGCGGTGAGCGCTGTGAATTGTGTAAGACTGTTGAATCACAGATCTGTACTTCTGAAACAAATAACGCAACATATTTTAAGAATAAAGGAAAAGAAGGAGACAGCAGGAGAGGAAGAATAAAGGGGAGTTAGTGAGAGGGGGAGACGGACCAGGAGAGATGATGGATTCTGAAAAAGAATCCGAGGTTTCTAGAGGGGAGGTGGGTCGGGGGATTGGTTAGCCTGGTGATGGGTATTAAAGAGGGCACATTCAGCATGGAGCACTGTGTGTTAGGAACAAACAATGAATCATGGGACACTACAACAAAACAAATGATGTAGTACATGGTGATTAACAAAGCAATAAAAAACAAAGACTGTAATAAGAGATGAAGAAGGACACTATATCCTACTTAAAGGGTCTATCCAACAAGAAGATCTAACAATTGTAAATGTCTATGCCCCGAACATGGGAGCATCCAATTATATAAGGCAATTAAGAAGAAAAGCAAAGAAACCCATTGACAACCATACAATCATAGTGGGGGACTTTAACACCCCCCTGACTGAAATGGCCAGATCATCTAAGCAAAAGATCAACAAGGAAATAAAGACTTTAAATGACACACTGGACCAAATGGACTTCACAGACATATTCAGAACGTTCCATCCCAAAGCAAGGGAATACACATTCTTCTCCAGTGCCCATGGAACATTCTCCAGAATGGATCACATCCTAGGTCACAAATCAGGTCTCAACCGGTACCCAAAGATTGGGATCATTCCCTGCACATTTTCAGACCACAATGCTTTGAAACTAGAACTCAATCACAAGAGGAGAGTTGGAAAGAGCTCAAATACATGGAGGCTAAAGAGCATCCTACGAAAGAATGAATGGGTCAACCAGGAAATTAAAGAAGAATTTAAAAAACTCATGGAAACCAATGAAAATGAAAACACAACTGTCCAAAATCTTTGGGATACAGCCAAGGCAGTCCTGCGAGGAAAGTATATAGCAATACAAGCCTTTCTCAAGAAACAAGAAAGGTCTCAAATACACACCCTAGCCCTACACCTAAAGGAGCTGGAGAAAGAACGGCAAATAAAGCCTAAACCCAGCAGGAGAAGAGAAATCATGCAGTTCAGAGCAGAAATCAATGAAATAGAACCCAGAAGAACAGTAGAAGTGATCAACGGAACTAGGAGCTGGTTCTTTGAAAGAATTCACAAGACTGATACACCCCTGTCCAGGCTGATCAAAAAGAAAAGAGAAATGACCCAAATCAACAAAATCATGAATGAAAGAGGAGAGATCACAACCAACACCAAAGAAATACAAACAATTATAAGAACGTAATCTGAGCAACCCTAGGGCAGCAAATTCCATAACCTGGAAGAAATGGGTGCATTCCTAGAGATGTGTCAACTACCAAAACTGACCCAGGAAGAAATAGAAAACCTGAACACTCCTATAACCACGAAGGCAATTGAAGTAGTCATCAAAAACCTCCCAAGAAACCAAAGCCCAGGGCCAGATGGTTTCCCAGGGGAATTCTATCAGACATTTAAAGAAGAATTAATACCTATTCTCCTGAAACTGTTCCCAACAATAGAAATGGAAGGAAAACTTCCAAACTCATTTTATGAGGCCACCATTACCTTGATCCCAAAACCAGACAAAGATCCCATCAAAAAGGAGAATTAGAGCCCAATATCCTTGATGAACATCGATGCAAAAATTCTCACCAAAATACTAGCCAAGAGGACCCAACAGTACATGAAAAGGAGTATTCACCATGAGCAAGTGGGATTTATCCCTGGGCTGCAAGGCTGGTTCAACATCCGCAAATCAGTCAACGTGATCAAATACATTAACAAAAGAAAGAACGAGAATCGTAGGATCCTCTCAATAGATGCAGAAAAAGCATTGGACAGAGTACAGCACCCTTTCTGGATCAAAACTCTTCAGAGTATAGGGACAGCGGGTACATACCTCAATATCATAAAAGCCATCTACGAAAACCCTACAGCGAATATCATTCTCAATGGGGAAAAGCTGAGATCTTTTCCCCTAAGGTCAGCAACGCGGCAGGGAGAGCCACTCTCACCACTGCTATTCAACATAGTATTAGAAGTCCTAGCCACAGCAATCAGACAACAAAAAGAAATCAAAGGCATCCAAATCGGCAGAGAGGAAGTCAAACTCTCACTCTTTGCAGATGATATGATACTTTACGTGGAAAACCCAAAAGACTCCACCCCAAAACTGCTAGAACTCACACAGCAATTCCGTCAAGTAGCAGGCTATAAAATCAATGCACAGAAATCAGTGGCATTCCTATACACCAACAACAAGACAGAAGAGAGACAAATCAAGGAGTCGATCCCATTCACAACTGCTCCCAAAACCAGAAGAGACCTAGGAATACATTGAACCCAAGAGGCAGAGGATCTGTACTCAGAAAACTACAAAATACGCAGGAAAGAAATTGAAGAAGACACAAAGAAACGGAAAAACGTTCCATGCTCATGGACTGGGAGAACCAACATTGTGAAGAGGTCAATGCTCCCTAGAGCAATCTACACATGCAATGCAATCCCCATCAAAATAGCGTCCACTTTTTTCCAAGAAATGGAACAAATAATCCTAAAATTTGAATGGAACCAGAAGAGACCCCGAATAGCCAGAGGAATATTGAGAAAGAAAAGCAAAGCTGGCGGCATCACAATTCTGGACTTCCAGCTCTATGACAAAGCTGTCATCATCAAGACAGTATGGTACTGGCACAAAAACAGACACATGGATCCATGGAACAGAATCGAGAGCCCAGAAATGGACCCTCAACTCTATGGTCAACTTATCTTTGACAGAGCAGGAAGGAATGTCCAATGGCAAAAAGAGAGTCTCTTCAACAACTGGTGTTGGGAGAATTGGACAGCCCCATGCAGAAGAATGACACTGGACCATTTCCTGACACCACACACAAAAGTAGACGCCAAATGGTTGAAAGACCCCAATGTGAGACAGGAGCCCATCAAAATCCTAAAGGAGAACACAGGTAGCAAGCTCTTCGACCTCAGCCGCAGCAACTTCTTCCTAGAAACATCACCAAAGGCACGGGAAGCCAGGGCAAAAATGAACTGTTGGGATTTCATCAAGATAAAAAGCTTTGGCACAGCAAAAGGAACAGTCCACAAAACCAAAAGACAACCGACAGAATGGGAGAAATTATTTGCAAATGACATATCCGATAAAGGGCTACTATCCAATATGTAGAAAAACTTATCAAACTCAACACCCAAAGAACAAATAATCCAATCAAGAAATAGGCAGAAGACATGAACAGACATTTTTCCAAAGAAGACATCCAAATGGCCCAGAGGCACATGAAAAAGTGCTCAACACGGCTCGGCATCAGGGAAATCCAAATCAAAACCTCAATCAGATACCACCTCACACCCGTCAGAATGGCTCAAATGAACAAGTCAGGGAACGACAGAGGTTGGCGGGGATGTGGAGAAAGGGGAACCCTCCTACACTGGTGGTGGGAATGCAAGCTGGTGCAACCCCTCTGGAAAACAGTATGGAGTTTCCTCACACAGTTGAAATTAGAGCTACCATTCGATCCAGCAATTGCACTCCTGGGTATTTACCCCAAAGATACAAATGTAGGGACCCGAAGCGGTACGTGCACCCCATTGTTTATAGCAGCAATGTCCACAATAGCCAAACTGTGGAAAGAGCCAAGATGTCCATCGAGAGATGAATGGATAAAGAAGAGGTGGTATATATATACACAATGGAATATTACGCAGCCATCAAAAGGAATGAGATGTTGCCATGGACAACGACGTGGATGGAACTGGAGGGTCCGACGATTAGTGAAATAAGTCAATCAGAGAAAGACATGTATCATATGACCTCACTGATATGAGGGATTCTTAATCTCAGGAACAGAGTGAGGCTTGCTGGAGTGGTCGGGGGTGGGAAGGATGGGGTGGCTGGGTGATAGACATTGGGGAGGGTATGAGCTGCGGTGAGCGCTGTGAATTGTGTAAGACTGTTGAATCACAGATCTGTACTTCTGAAACAAATAACGCAACATATTTTAAGAAGAAAGGAAAAGAAGGAGACAGCAGGAGAGGAAGAATAAAGGGGAGTTAGTGAGAGGGGGAGACGTACCAGGAGAGATGATGGATTCTGAAAAAGAATCCGAGGTTTCTAGAGGGGAGGTGGGTCGGGGGATTGGTTAGCCTGGTGATGGGTATTAAAGAGGGCACATTCAGCATGGAGCACTGTGTGTTAGGAACAAACAATGAATCATGGGACACTACACCAAAACAAATGATGTAGTACATGGTGATTAACAAAGCAATAAAAAACAAAGACTGTAATAAGAGATGAAGAAGGACACTATATCCTACTTAAAGGGTCTATCCAACAAGAAGATCTAACAATTGTAAATGTCTATGCCCCGAACATGGGAGCATCCACTTATATAAGGCAATTAAGAAGAAAAGCAAAGAAACCCATTGACAACCATACAATCATAGTGGGGGACTTTAACACCCCCCTGACTGAAATGGCCAGATCATCTAAGCAAAAGATCAACAAGGAAATAAAGACTTTAAATGACACACTGGACCAAATGGACTTCACAGACATATTCAGAACGTTCCATCCCAAAGCAAGGGAATACACATTCTTCTCCAGTGCCCATGGAACATTCTCCAGAATGGATCACATCCTAGGTCACAAATCAGGTCTCAACCGGTACCCAAAGATTGGGATCATTCCCTGCACATTTTCAGACCACAATGCTTTGAAACTAGAACTCAATCACAAGAGGAGAGTCGGAAAGAACTCAAATACATGGAGGCTAAAGAGCATCCTACGAAAGAATGAATGGGTCAACCAGGAAATTAAAGAAGAATTTAAAAAACTCATGGAAACCAATGAAAATGAAAACACAACTGTCCAAAATCTTTGGGATACAGCCAAGGCAGTCCTGCGAGGAAAGTATATAGCAATACAAGCCTTTCTCAAGAAACAAGAAAGGTCTCAAATACACACCCTAGCCCTACACCTAAAGGAGCTGGAGAAAGAACGGCAAATAAAGCCTAAACCCAGCAGGAGAAGAGAAATCATGCAGTTCAGAGCAGAAATCAATGAAATAGAACCCAGAAGAACAGTAGAAGTGATCAACGGAACTAGGAGCTGGTTCTTTGAAAGAATTCACAAGACTGATACACCCCTGTCCAGGCTGATCAAAAAGAAAAGAGAAATGACCCAAATCAACAAAATCATGAATGAAAGAGGAGAGATCACAACCAACACCAAAGAAATACAAACAATTATAAGAACGTAATCTGAGCAACCCTAGGGCAGCAAATTCCATAACCTGGAAGAAATGGGTGCATTCCTAGAGATGTGTCAACTACCAAAACTGACCCAGGAAGAAATAGAAAACCTGAACAGTCCTATAACCACGAAGGCAATTGAAGTAGTCATCAAAAACCTCCCAAGAAACCAAAGCCCAGGGCCAGATGGTTTCCCAGGGGAATTCTATCAGACATTTAAAGAAGAATTAATACCTATTCTCCTGAAACTGTTCCAAACAATAGAAATGGAAGGAAAACTTCCAAACTCATTTTATGAGGCCACCATTACCTTGATCCCAAAACCAGACAAAGATCCCATCAAAAAGGAGAATTAGAGACCAATATCCTTGATGAATATCGATGCAAAAATTCTCACCAAAATCCTAGCCAAGAGGACCCAACAGTACATGAAAAGGAGTGTTCACCATGAGCAAGTGGGATTTATCCCTGGGCTGCAAGGCTGGTTCAACATCCGCAAATCAGTCAACGTGATCAAATACATTAACAAAAGAAAGAACGAGAATCGTAGGATCCTCTCAATAGATGCAGAAAAAGCATTGGACAGAGTACAGCACCCTTTCTGGATCAAAACTCTTCAGAGTATAGGGACAGCGGGTACATACCTCAATATCATAAAAGCCATCTACGAAAACCCTACAGCGAATATCATTCTCAATGGGGAAAAGCTGAGATCTTTTCCCCTAAGGTCAGCAACGCGGCAGGGAGAGCCACTCTCACCACTGCTATTCAACATAGTATTTGAAGTCCTAGCCACAGCAATCAGACAACAAAAAGAAATCAAAGGCATCCAAATCGGCAGAGAGGAAGTCAAACTCTCACTCTTTGCAGATGATATGATACTTTCCGTGGAAAACCCAAAAGACTCCACCCCAAAACTGCTAGAACTCACACAGCAATTCCGTCAAGTAGCAGGCTATAAAATCAATGCACAGAAATCAGTGGCATTCCTATACACCAACAACAAGACAGAAGAGAGACAAATCAAGGAGTCGATCCCATTCACAACTGCTCCCAAAACCAGAAGAGACCTAGGAATACATTGAACCGAAGAGGCAGAGGATCTGTACTCAGAAAACTACAAAATACGCAGGAAAGAAATTGAAGAAGACACAAAGAAACGGAAAAACGTTCCATGCTCATGGACTGGGAGAACCAACATTGTGAAGAGGTCAATGCTCCCTAGAGCAATCTACACATGCAATGCAATCCCCATCAAAATAGCGTCCACTTTTTTCCAAGAAATGGAACAAATAATCCTAAAATTTGAATGGAACCAGAAGAGACCCCGAATAGCCAGAGGAATATTGAGAAAGAAAAGCAAACCTGGCGGCATCACAATTCTGGACTTCCAGCTCTATGACAAAGCTGTCATCATCAAGACAGTATGGTACTGGCACAAAAACAGACACATGGATCCATGGAACAGAATCGAGAGCCCAGAAATGGACCCTCAACTCTATGGTCAACTTATCTTTGACAGAGCAGGGAGGAATGTCCAATGGCAAAAAGAGAGTCTCTTCAACAACTGGTGTTGGGAGAATTGGACAGCCCCATGCAGAAGAATGACACTGGACCATTTCCTGACACCACACACAAAAGTAGACGCCAAATGGTTGAAAGACCCCAATGTGAGACAGGAGCCCATCAAAATCCTAAAGGAGAACACAGGTAGCAAGCTCTTCGACCTCAGCCGCAGCAACTTCTTCCTAGAAACATCACCAAAGGCACGGGAAGCCAGGGCATAAATGAACTGTTGGGATTTCATCAAGATAAAAAGTTTTGGCACAGCAAAAGGAACAGTCCACAAAACCAAAAGACAACCGACAGAATGGGAGAAATTATTTGCAAATGACATATCCGATAAAGGGCTACTATGCAATATGTAGAAAAACTTATCAAACTCAACACCCAAAGAACAAATAATCCAATCAAGAAATAGGCAGAAGACATGAACAGACATTTTTCCAAAGAAGACATCCAAATGGCCCACAGGCACATGAAAAAGTGCTCAACACGGCTCGGCATCAGGGAAATCCAAATCAAAACCTCAATCAGATACCACCTCACACCCGTCAGAATGGCTCAAATGAACAAGTCAGGGAACGACAGAGGTTGGCGGGGATGTGGAGAAAGGGGAACCCTCCTACACTGGTGGTGGGAATGCAAGCTGGTGCAACCCCTCTGAAAAACAGTATGGAGTTTCCTCACACAGTTGAAATTAGAGCTACCATTCGATACAGCAATTGCACTCCTGGGTATTTACCCCAAAGATACAAATGTAGGGACCCGAAGCGGTACGTGCACCCCATTGTTTATAGCAGCAATGTCCACAATAGCCAAACTGTGGAAAGAGCCAAGATGTCCATCGACAGATGAATGGATAAAGAAGAGGTGGTATATATATACACAATGGAATATTACGCAGCCATCAATAGGAATGAGATGTTGCCATGGACAACGACGTGGATGGAACTGGAGGGTCCGACGATTAGTGAAATAAGTCAATCAGAGGAAGACATGTATCATATGACCTCACTGATATGAGGGATTCTTAATCTCAGGAACAGAGTGAGGCTTGCTGGAGTGGTCGGGGGTGGGAAGGATGGGGTGGCTGGGTGATAGACATTGGGGAGGGTATGAGCTGCGGTGAGCGCTGTGAATTGTGTAAGACTGTTGAATCACAGATCTGTACTTCTGAAACAAATAACGCAACATATTTTAAGAATAAAGGAAAAGAAGGAGACAGCAGGAGAGGAAGAATAAAGGGGAGTTAGTGAGAGGGGGAGACGGACCAGGAGAGATGATGGATTCTGAAAAAGAATCCGAGGTTTCTAGAGGGGAGGTGGGTCGGGGGATTGGTTAGCCTGGTGATGGGTATTAAAGAGGGCACATTCAGCATGGAGCACTGTGTGTTAGGAACAAACAATGAATCATGGGACACTACAACAAAACAAATGATGTAGTACATGGTGATTAACAAAGCAATAAAAAACAAAGACTGTAATAAGAGATGAAGAAGGACACTATATCCTACTTAAAGGGTCTATCCAACAAGAAGATCTAACAATTGTAAATGTCTATGCCCCGAACATGGGAGCATCCAATTATATAAGGCAATTAAGAAGAAAAGCAAAGAAACCCATTGACAACCATACAATCATAGTGGGGGACTTTAACACCCCCCTGACTGAAATGGCCAGATCATCTAAGCAAAAGATCAACAAGGAAATAAAGACTTTAAATGACACACTGGACCAAATGGACTTCACAGACATATTCAGAACGTTCCATCCCAAAGCAAGGGAATACACATTCTTCTCCAGTGCCCATGGAACATTCTCCAGAATGGATCACATCCTAGGTCACAAATCAGGTCTCAACCGGTACCCAAAGATTGGGATCATTCCCTGCACATTTTCAGACCACAATGCTTTGAAACTAGAACTCAATCACAAGAGGAGAGTCGGAAAGAGCTCAAATACATGGAGGCTAAAGAGCATCCTACGAAAGAATGAATGGGTCAACCAGGAAATTAAAGAAGAATTTAAAAAACTCATGGAAACCAATGAAAATGAAAACACAACTGTCCAAAATCTTTGGGATACAGCCAAGGCAGTCCTGCGAGGAAAGTATATAGCAATACAAGCCTTTCTCAAGAAACAAGAAAGGTCTCAAATACACACCCTAGCCCTACACCTAAAGGAGCTGGAGAAAGAACGGCAAATAAAGCCTAAACCCAGCAGGAGAAGAGAAATCATGCAGTTCAGAGCAGAAATCAATGAAATAGAACCCAGAAGAACAGTAGAAGTGATCAACGGAACTAGGAGCTGGTTCTTTGAAAGAATTCACAAGACTGATACACCCCTGTCCAGGCTGATCAAAAAGAAAAGAGAAATGACCCAAATCAACAAAATCATGAATGAAAGAGGAGAGATCACAACCAACACCAAAGAAATACAAACAATTATAAGAACGTAATCTGAGCAACCCTAGGGCAGCAAATTCCATAACCTGGAAGAAATGGGTGCATTCCTAGAGATGTGTCAACTACCAAAACTGACCCAGGAAGAAATAGAAAACCTGAACACTCCTATAACCACGAAGGCAATTGAAGTAGTCATCAAAAACCTCCCAAGAAACCAAAGCCCAGGGCCAGATGGTTTCCCAGGGGAATTCTATCAGACATTTAAAGAAGAATTAATACCTATTCTCCTGAAACTGTTCCAAACAATAGAAATGGAAGGAAAACTTCCAAACTCATTTTATGAGGCCACCATTACCTTGATCCCAAAACCAGAAAAAGATCCCATCAAAAAGGAGAATTAGAGCCCAATATCCTTGATGAACATCGATGCAAAAATTCTCACCAAAATCCTAGCCAAGAGGACCCAACAGTACATGAAAAGGAGTATTCACCATGAGCAAGTGGGATTTATCCCTGGGCTGCAAGGCTGGTTGAACATCCGCAAATCAGTCAACGTGATCAAATACATTAACAAAAGAAAGAACGAGAACCGTAGGATCCTCTCAATAGATGCAGAAAAAGCATTGGACAGAGTACAGCACATTTCTGGATCAAAACTCTTCAGAGTATAGGGACAGCGGGTACATACCTCAATATCATAAAAGCCATCTACGAAAACCCTACAGCGAATATCATTCTCAATGGGGAAAAGCTGAGATCTTTTCCCCTAAGGTCAGCAACGCGGCAGGGAGAGCCACTCTCACCACTGCTATTCAACATAGTATTAGAAGTCCTAGCCACAGCAATCAGACAACAAAAAGATATCAAAGGCATCCAAATCGGGAGAGAGGAAGTCAAACTCTCACTCTTTGCAGATGATATGATACTTTATGTGGAAAACCCAAAAGACTCCACCCCAAAACTGCTAGAACTCACACAGCAATTCCGTCAAGTAGCAGGCTATAAAATCAATGCACAGAAATCAGTGGCATTCCTATACACCAACAACAAGACAGAAGAGAGACAAATCAAGGAGTCGATCCCATTCACAACTGCTCCCAAAACCAGAAGAGACCTAGGAATACATTGAACCCAAGAGGCAGAGGATCTGTACTCAGAAAACTACAAAATACGCAGGAAAGAAATTGAAGAAGACACAAAGAAACGGAAAAACGTTCCATGCTCATGGATTGGGAGAACCAACATTGTGAAGAGGTCAATGCTACCTAGAGCAATCTACACATGCAATGCAATCCCCATCAAAATAGCATCCACTTTTTTCCAAGAAATGGAACAAATAATCCTAAAATTTGAATGGAACCAGAAGAGACCCCGAATAGCCAGAGGAATATTGAGAAAGAAAAGCAAAGCTGGCGGCATCACAATTCTGGACTTCCAGCTCTATGACAAAGCTGTCATCATCAAGACAGTATGGTACTGGCACAAAAACAGACACATGGATCCATGGAACAGAATCGAGAGCCCAGAAATGGACCCTCAACTCTATGGTCAACTTATCTTTGACAGAGCAGGGAGGAATGTCCAATGGCAAAAAGAGAGTCTCTTCAACAACTGGTGTTGGGAGAATTGGACAGCCCCATGCAGAAGAATGACAGTGGACCATTTCCTGACACCACACACAAAAGTAGACGCCAAATGGTTGAAAGACCCCAATGTGAGACAGGAGCCCATCAAAATCCTAAAGGAGAACACAGGTAGCAAGCTCTTCGACCTCAGCCGCAGCAACTTCTTCCTAGAAACATCACCAAAGGCACGGGAAGCCAGGGCAAAAATGAACTGTTGGGATTTCATCAAGATAAAAAGCTTTGGCACAGCAAAAGGAACAGTCCACAAAACCAAAAGACAACCGACAGAATGGGAGAAATTATTTGCAAATGACATATCCGATAAAGGGCTACTATCCAATATGTAGAAAAACTTATCAAACTCAACACCCAAAGAACAAATAATCCAATCAAGAAATAGGCAGAAGACATGAACAGACATTTTTCCAAAGAAGACATCCAAATGGCCCAGAGGCACATGAAAAAGTGCTCAACACGGCTCGGCATCAGGGAAATCCAAATCAAAACCTCAATCAGATACCACCTCACACCCGTCAGAATGGCTCAAATGAACAAGTCAGGGAACGACAGAGGTTGGCGGGGATGTGGAGAAAGGGGAACCCTCCTACACTGGTGGTGGGAATGCAAGCTGGTGCAACCCCTCTGGAAAACAGTATGGAGTTTCCTCACACAGTTGAAATTAGAGCTACCATTCGATCCAGCAATTGCACTCCTGGGTATTTACCCCAAAGATACAAATGTAGGGACCCGAAGCGGTACGTGCACCCCATTGTTTATAGCAGCAATGTCCACAATAGCCAAACTGTGGAAAGAGCCAAGATGTCCATCGACAGATGAATGGATAAAGAAGAGGTGGTATATATATACACAATGGAATATTACGCAGCCATCAAAAGGAATGAGATGTTGCCATGGACAACGACGTGGATGGAACTGGAGGGTCCGACGATTAGTGAAATAAGTCAATCAGAGAAAGACATGGATCATATGACCTCACTGATATGAGGGATTCTTAATCTCAGGAACAGAGTGAGGCTTGCTGGAGTGGTCGGGGCTGGGAAGGATGGGGTGGCTGGGTGATAGACATTGGGGAGGGTATGAGCTGCGGTGAGCGCTGTGAATTGTGTAAGACTGTTGAATCACAGATCTGTACTTCTGAAACAAATAACGCAACATATTTTAAGAAGAAAGGAAAAGAAGGAGACAGCAGGAGAGGAAGAATAAAGGGGAGTTAGTGAGAGGGGGAGACGGACCAGGAGAGATGATGGATTCTGAAAAAGAATCCGAGGTTTCTAGAGGGGAGGTGGGTCGGGGGATTGGTTAGCCTGGTGATGGGTATTAAAGAGGGCACATTCGGCATGGAGCACTGTGTGTTAGGAACAAACAATGAATCATGGGACACTACACCAAAACAAATGATGTAGTACATGGTGATTAACAAAGCAATAAAAAACAAAGACTGTAATAAGAGATGAAGAAGGACACTATATCCTACTTAAAGGGTCTATCCAACAAGAAGATCTAACAATTGTAAATGTCTATGCCCCGAACATGGGAGCATCCAATTATATAAGGCAATTAAGAAGAAAAGCAAAGAAATCCATTGACAACCATACAATCATAGTGGGGGACTTTAACACCCCCCTGACTGAAATGGCCAGATCATCTAAGCAAAAGATCAACAAGGAAATAAAGACTTTAAATGACACACTGGACCAAATGGACTTCACAGACATATTCAGAACGTTCCATCCCAAAGCAAGGGAATACACATTCTTCTCCAGTGCCCATGGAACATTCTCCAGAATGGATCACATCCTAGGTCACAAATCAGGTCTCAACCGGTACCCAAAGATTGGGATCATTCCCTGCACATTTTCAGACCACAATGCTTTGAAACTAGAACTCAATCACAAGAGGAGAGTCGGAAAGAGCTCAAATACATGGAGGCTAAAGAGCATCCTACGAAAGAATGAATGGGTCAACCAGGAAATTAAAGAAGAATTTAAAAAACTCATGGAAACCAATGAAAATGAAAACACAACTGTCCAAAATCTTTGGGATACAGCCAAGGCAGTCCTGCGAGGAAAGTATATAGCAATACAAGCCTTTCTCAAGAAACAAGAAAGGTCTCAAATACACACCCTAGCCCTACACCTAAAGGAGCTGGAGAAAGAACGGCAAATAAAGCCTAAACCCAGCAGGAGAAGAGAAATCATGCAGTTCAGAGCAGAAATCAATGAAATAGAACCCAGAAGAACAGTAGAAGTGATCAACGGAACTAGGAGCTGGTTCTTTGAAAGAATTCACAAGACTGATACACCCCTGTCCAGGCTGATCAAAAAGAAAAGAGAAATGACCCAAATCAACAAAATCATGAATGAAAGAGGAGAGATCACAACCAACACCAAAGAAATACAAACAATTATAAGAACGTAATCTGAGCAACCCTAGGGCAGCAAATTCCATAACCTGGAAGAAATGGGTGCATTCCTAGAGATGTGTCAACTACCAAAACTGACCCAGGAAGAAATAGAAAACCTGAACACTCCTATAACCACGAAGGCAATTGAAGTAGTCATCAAAAACCTCCCAAGAAACCAAAGCCCAGGGCCAGATGGTTTCCCAGGGGAATTCTATCAGACATTTAAAGAAGAATTAATACCTATTCTCCTGAAACTGTTCCAAACAATAGAAATGGAAGGAAAACTTCCAAACTCATTTTATGAGGCCACCATTACCTTGATCCCAAAACCAGACAAAGATCCCATCAAAAAGGAGAATTAGAGACCAATATCCTTGATGAACATCGATGCAAAAATTCTCACCAAAATCCTAGCCAAGAGGACCCAACAGTACATGAAAAGGAGTATTCACCATGAGCAAGTGGGATTTATCCCTGGGCTGCAAGGCTGGTTCAACATCCGCAAATCAGTCAACGTGATCAAATACATTAACAAAAGAAAGAACGAGAATCGTAGGATCCTCTCAATAGATGCAGAAAAAGCATTGGACAGAGTACAGCACACTTTCTGGATCAAAACTCTTCAGAGTATAGGGACAGCGGGTACATACCTCAATATCATAAAAGCCATCTACGAAAACCCTACAGCGAATATCATTCTCAATGGGGAAAAGCTGAGATCTTTTCCCCTAAGGTCAGGAACGCGGCAGGGAGAGCCACTCTCACCAGTGCTATTCAACATAGTATTAGAAGTCCTAGCCACAGCAATCAGACAACAAAAAGAAATCAAAGGCATCCAAATCGGCAGAGAGGAAGTCAAACTCTCACTCTTTGCAGATGATATGATACTTTCCGTGGAAAACCCAAAAGACTCCACCCAAAAACTGCTAGAACTCACACAGCAATTCCGTCAAGTAGCAGGCTATAAAATCAATGCACAGAAATCAGTGGCATTCCTATACACCAACAACAAGACAGAAGAGAGACAAATCAAGGAGTCGATCCCATTCACAACTGCTCCCAAAACCAGAAGAGACCTAGGAATACATTGAACCCAAGAGGCAGAGGATCTGTACTCAGAAAAATACAAAATACGCAGGAAAGAAATTGAAGAAGACACAAAGAAACGGAAAAACGTTCCATGCTCATGGATTGGGAGAACCAACATTGTGAAGAGGTCAATGCTACCTAGAGCAATCTACACATGCAATGCAATCCCCATCAAAATAGCATCCACTTTTTTCCAAGAAATGGAACAAATAATCCTAAAATTTGAATGGAACCAGAAGAGACCCCGAATAGCCAGAGGAATATTGAGAAAGAAAAGCAAAGCTGGCGGCATCACAATTCTGGACTTCCAGCTCTATGACAAAGCTGTCATCATCAAGACAGTATGGTACTGGCACAAAAACAGACACATGGATCCATGGAACAGAATCGAGAGCCCAGAAATGGACCCTCAACTCTATGGTCAACTTATCTTTGACAGAGCAGGAAGGAATGTCCAATGGCAAAAAGAGAGTCTCTTCAACAACTGGTGTTGGGAGAATTGGACAGCCCCATGCAGAAGAATGACACTGGACCATTTCCTGACACCACACACAAAAGTAGACGCCAAATGGTTGAAAGACCCCAATGTGAGACAGGAGCCCATCAAAATCCTAAAGGAGAACACAGGTAGCAAGCTCTTCGACCTCAGCCGCAGCAACTTCTTCCTAGAAACATCACCAAAGGCACGGGAAGCCAGGGCAAAAATGAACTGTTGGGATTTCATCAAGATAAAAAGCTTTGGCACAGCAAAAGGAACAGTCCACAAAACCAAAAGACAACCGACAGAATGGGAGAAATTATTTGCAAATGACATATCCGATAAAGGGCTACTATCCAATATGTAGAAAAACTTATCAAACTCAACACCCAAAGAACAAATAATCCAATCAAGAAATAGGCAGAAGACATGAACAGACATTTTTCCAAAGAAGACATCCAAATGGCCCAGAGGCACATGAAAAAGTGCTCAACACGGCTCGGCATCAGGGAAATCCAAATCAAAACCTCAATCAGATACCACCTCACACCCGTCAGAATGGCTCAAATGAACAAGTCAGGGAACGACAGAGGTTGGCGGGGATGTGGAGAAAGGGGAACCCTCCTACACTGGTGGTGGGAATGCAAGCTGGTGCAACCCCTCTGGAAAACAGTATGGAGTTTCCTCACACAGTTGAAATTAGAGCTACCATTCGATCCAGCAATTGCACTCCTGGGTATTTACCCCAAAGATACAAATGTAGGGACCCGAAGCGGTACGTGCACCCCATTGTTTATAGCAGCAATGTCCACAATAGCCAAACTGTGGAAAGAGCCAAGATGTCCATCGACAGATGAATGGATAAAGAAGAGGTGGTATATATATACACAATGGAATATTACGCAGCCATCAAAAGGAATGAGATGTTGCCATGGACAACGACGTGGATGGAACTGGAGGGTCCGACGATTAGTGAAATAAGTCAATCAGAGAAAGACATGGATCATATGACCTCACTGATATGAGGGATTCTTAATCTCAGGAACAGAGTGAGGCTTGCTGGAGTGGTCGGGGCTGGGAAGGATGGGGTGGCTGGGTGATAGACATTGGGGAGGGTATGAGCTGCGGTGAGCGCTGTGAATTGTGTAAGACTGTTGAATCACAGATCTGTACTTCTGAAACAAATAACGCAACATATTTTAAGAATAAAGGAAAAGAAGGAGACAGCAGGAGAGGAAGAATAAAGGGGAGTTAGTGAGAGGGGGAGACGGACCAGGAGAGATGATGGATTCTGAAAAAGAATCCGAGGTTTCTAGAGGGGAGGTGGGTCGGGGGATTGGTTAGCCTGGTGATGGGTATTAAAGAGGGCACATTCAGCATGGAGCACTGTGTGTTAGGAACAAACAATGAATCATGGGACACTACACCAAAACAAATGATGTAGTACATGGTGATTAACAAAGCAATAAAAAACAAAGACTGTAATAAGAGATGAAGAAGGACACTATATCCTACTTAAAGGGTCTATCCAACAAGAAGATCTAACAATTGTAAATGTCTATGCCCCGAACATGGGAGCATCCAATTATATAAGGCAATTAAGAAGAAAAGCAAAGAAACCCATTGACAACCATACAATCATAGTGGGGGACTTTAACACCCCCCTGACTGAAATGGCCAGATCATCTAAGCAAAAGATCAACAAGGAAATAAAGACTTTAAATGACACACTGGACCAAATGGACTTCACAGACATATTCAGAACGTTCCATCCCAAAGCAAGGGAATACACATTCTTCTCCAGTGCCCATGGAACATTCTCCAGAATGGATCACATCCTAGGTCACAAATCAGGTCTCAACCGGTACCCAAAGATTGGGATCATTCCCTGCACATTTTCAGACCACAATGCTTTGAAACTAGAACTCAATCACAAGAGGAGAGGCGGAAAGAACTCAAATACATGGAGGCTAAAGAGCATCCTACGAAAGAATGAATGGGTCAACCAGGAAATTAAAGAAGAATTTAAAAAACTCATGGAAACCAATGAAAATGAAAACACAACTGTCCAAAATCTTTGGGATACAGCCAAGGCAGTCCTGCGAGGAAAGTATATAGCAATACAAGCCTTTCTCAAGAAACAAGAAAGGTCTCAAATACACACCCTAGCCCTACACCTAAAGGAGCTGGAGAAAGAACGGCAAATAAAGCCTAAACCCAGCAGGAGAAGAGAAATCATGCAGTTCAGAGCAGAAATCAATGAAATAGAACCCAGAAGAACAGTAGAAGTGATCAACGGAACTAGGAGCTGGTTCTTTGAAAGAATTCACAAGACTGATACACCCCTGTCCAGGCTGATCAAAAAGAAAAGAGAAATGACCCAAATCAACAAAATCATGAATGAAAGAGGAGAGATCACAACCAACACCAAAGAAATACAAACAATTATAAGAACGTAATCTGAGCAACCCTAGGGCAGCAAATTCCATAACCTGGAAGAAATGGGTGCATTCCTAGAGATGTGTCAACTACCAAAACTGACCCAGGAAGAAATAGAAAACCTGAACACTCCTATAACCACGAAGGCAATTGAAGTAGTCATCAAAAACCTCCCAAGAAACCAAAGCCCAGGGCCAGATGGTTTCCCAGGGGAATTCTATCAGACATTTAAAGAAGAATTAATACCTATTCTCCTGAAACTGTTCCAAACAATAGAAATGGAAGGAAAACTTCCAAACTCATTTTATGAGGCCACCATTACCTTGATCCCAAAACCAGACAAAGATCCCATCAAAAAGGAGAATTAGAGACCAATATCCTTGATGAACATCGATGCAAAAATTCTCACCAAAATCCTAGCCAAGAGGACCCAACAGTACATGAAAAGGAGTATTCACCATGAGCAAGTGGGATTTATCCCTGGGCTGCAAGGCTGGTTCAACATCCGCAAATCAGTCAACGTGATCAAATACATTAACAAAAGAAAGAACGAGAATCGTAGGATCCTCTCAATAGATGCAGAAAAAGCATTGGACAGAGTACAGCACCCTTTCTGGATCAAAACTCTTCAGAGTATAGGGACAGCGGGTACATACCTCAATATCATAAAAGCCATCTACGAAAACCCTACAGCGAATATCATTCTCAATGGGGAAAAGCTGAGATCTTTTCCCCTAAGGTCAGCAACGCGGCAGGGAGAGCCACTCTCACCACTGCTATTCAACATAGTATTAGAAGTCCTAGCCACAGCAATCAGACAACAAAAAGAAATCAAAGGCATCCAAATCGGCAGAGAGGAAGTCAAACTCTCACTCTTTGCAGATGATATGATACTTTACGTGGAAAACCCAAAAGACTCCACCCCAAAACTGCTAGAACTCACACAGCAATTCCGTCAAGTAGCAGGCTATAAAATCAATGCACAGAAATCAGTGGCATTCCTATACACCAACAACAAGACAGAAGAGAGACAAATCAAGGAGTCGATCCCATTCACAACTGCTCCCAAAACCAGAAGAGACCTAGGAATACATTGAACCCAAGAGGCAGAGGATCTGTACTCAGAAAACTACAAAATACGCAGGAAAGAAATTGAAGAAGACACAAAGAAACGGAAAAACGTTCCATGCTCATGGATTGGGAGAACCAACATTGTGAAGAGGTCAATGCTACCTAGAGCAATCTACACATGCAATGCAATCCCCATCAAAATAGCATCCACTTTTTTCCAAGAAATGGAACAAATAATCCTAAAATTTGAATGGAACCAGAAGAGACCCCGAATAGCCAGAGGAATATTGAGAAAGAAAAGCAAAGCTGGCGGCATCACAATTCTGGACTTCCAGCTCTATGACAAAGCTGTCATCATCAAGACAGTATGGTACTGGCACAAAAACAGACACATGGATCCATGGAACAGAATCGAGAGCCCAGAAATGGACCCTCAACTCTATGGTCAACTTATCTTTGACAGAGCAGGAAGGAATGTCCAATGGCAAAAAGAGAGTCTCTTCAACAACTGGTGTTGGGAGAATTGGACAGCCCCATGCAGAAGAATGACACTGGACCATTTCCTGACACCACACACAAAAGTAGACGCCAAATGGTTGAAAGACCCCAATGTGAGACAGGAGCCCATCAAAATCCTAAAGGAGAACACAGGTAGCAAGCTCTTCGACCTCAGCCGCAGCAACTTCTTCCTAGAAACATCACCAAAGGCACGGGAAGCCAGGGCAAAAATGAACTGTTGGGATTTCATCAAGATAAAAAGCTTTGGCACAGCAAAAGGAACAGTCCACAAAACCAAAAGACAACCGACAGAATGGGAGAAATTATTTGCAAATGACATATCCGATAAAGGGCTACTATCCAATATGTAGAAAAACTTATCAAACTCAACACCCAAAGAACAAATAATCCAATCAAGAAATAGGCAGAAGACATGAACAGACATTTTTCCAAAGAAGACATCCAAATGGCCCAGAGGCACATGAAAAAGTGCTCAACACGGCTCGGCATCAGGGAAATCCAAATCAAAACCTCAATCAGATACCACCTCACACCCGTCAGAATGGCTCAAATGAACAAGTCAGGGAACGACAGAGGTTGGCGGGGATGTGGAGAAAGGGGAACCCTCCTACACTGGTGGTGGGAATGCAAGCTGGTGCAACCCCTCTGGAAAACAGTATGGAGTTTCCTCACACAGTTGAAATTAGAGCTACCATTCGATCCAGCAATTGCACTCCTGGGTATTTACCCCAAAGATACAAATGTAGGGACCCGAAGCGGTACGTGCACCCCATTGTTTATAGCAGCAATGTCCACAATAGCCAAACTGTGGAAAGAGCCAAGATGTCCATCGACAGATGAATGGATAAAGAAGAGGTGGTATATATATACACAATGGAATATTACGCAGCCATCAAAAGGAATGAGATGTTGCCATGGACAACGACGTGGATGGAACTGGAGGGTCCGACGATTAGTGAAATAAGTCAATCAGAGAAAGACATGGATCATATGACCTCACTGATATGAGGGATTCTTAATCTCAGGAACAGAGTGAGGCTTGCTGGAGTGGTCGGGGCTGGGAAGGATGGGGTGGCTGGGTGATAGACATTGGGGAGGGTATGAGCTGCGGTGAGCGCTGTGAATTGTGTAAGACTGTTGAATCACAGATCTGTACTTCTGAAACAAATAACGCAACATATTTTAAGAATAAAGGAAAAGAAGGAGACAGCAGGAGAGGAAGAATAAAGGGGAGTTAGTGAGAGGGGGAGACGGACCAGGAGAGATGATGGATTCTGAAAAAGAATCCGAGGTTTCTAGAGGGGAGGTGGGTCGGGGGATTGGTTAGCCTGGTGATGGGTATTAAAGAGGGCACATTCAGCATGGAGCACTGTGTGTTAGGAACAAACAATGAATCATGGGACACTACACCAAAACAAATGATGTAGTACATGGTGATTAACAAAGCAATAAAAAACAAAGACTGTAATAAGAGATGAAGAAGGACACTATATCCTACTTAAAGGGTCTATCCAACAAGAAGATCTAACAATTGTAAATGTCTATGCCCCGAACATGGGAGCATCCAATTATATAAGGCAATTAAGAAGAAAAGCAAAGAAACCCATTGACAACCATACAATCATAGTGGGGGACTTTAACACCCCCCTGACTGAAATGGCCAGATCATCTAAGCAAAAGATCAACAAGGAAATAAAGACTTTAAATGACACACTGGACCAAATGGACTTCACAGACATATTCAGAACGTTCCATCCCAAAGCAAGGGAATACACATTCTTCTCCAGTGCCCATGGAACATTCTCCAGAATGGATCACATCCTAGGTCACAAATCAGGTCTCAACCGGTACCCAAAGATTGGGATCATTCCCTGCACATTTTCAGACCACAATGCTTTGAAACTAGAACTCAATCACAAGAGGAGAGGCGGAAAGAACTCAAATACATGGAGGCTAAAGAGCATCCTACGAAAGAATGAATGGGTCAACCAGGAAATTAAAGAAGAATTTAAAAAACTCATGGAAACCAATGAAAATGAAAACACAACTGTCCAAAATCTTTGGGATACAGCCAAGGCAGTCCTGCGAGGAAAGTATATAGCAATACAAGCCTTTCTCAAGAAACAAGAAAGGTCTCAAATACACACCCTAGCCCTACACCTAAAGGAGCTGGAGAAAGAACGGCAAATAAAGCCTAAACCCAGCAGGAGAAGAGAAATCATGCAGTTCAGAGCAGAAATCAATGAAATAGAACCCAGAAGAACAGTAGAAGTGATCAACGGAACTAGGAGCTGGTTCTTTGAAAGAATTCACAAGACTGATACACCCCTGTCCAGGCTGATCAAAAAGAAAAGAGAAATGACCCAAATCAACAAAATCATGAATGAAAGAGGAGAGATCACAACCAACACCAAAGAAATACAAACAATTATAAGAACGTAATCTGAGCAACCCTAGGGCAGCAAATTCCATAACCTGGAAGAAATGGGTGCATTCCTAGAGATGTGTCAACTACCAAAACTGACCCAGGAAGAAATAGAAAACCTGAACACTCCTATAACCACGAAGGCAATTGAAGTAGTCATCAAAAACCTCCCAAGAAACCAAAGCCCAGGGCCAGATGGTTTCCCAGGGGAATTCTATCAGACATTTAAAGAAGAATTAATACCTATTCTCCTGAAACTGTTCCAAACAATAGAAATGGAAGGAAAACTTCCAAACTCATTTTATGAGGCCACCATTACCTTGATCCCAAAACCAGACAAAGATCCCATCAAAAAGGAGAATTAGAGACCAATATCCTTGATGAACATCGATGCAAAAATTCTCACCAAAATCCTAGCCAAGAGGACCCAACAGTACATGAAAAGGAGTATTCACCATGAGCAAGTGGGATTTATCCCTGGGCTGCAAGGCTGGTTCAACATCCGCAAATCAGTCAACGTGATCAAATACATTAACAAAAGAAAGAACGAGAATCGTAGGATCCTCTCAATAGATGCAGAAAAAGCATTGGACAGAGTACAGCACCCTTTCTGGATCAAAACTCTTCAGAGTATAGGGACAGCGGGTACATACCTCAATATCATAAAAGCCATCTACGAAAACCCTACAGCGAATATCATTCTCAATGGGGAAAAGCTGAGATCTTTTCCCCTAAGGTCAGCAACGCGGCAGGGAGAGCCACTCTCACCACTGCTATTCAACATAGTATTAGAAGTCCTAGCCACAGCAATCAGACAACAAAAAGAAATCAAAGGCATCCAAATCGGCAGAGAGGAAGTCAAACTCTCACTCTTTGCAGATGATATGATACTTTACGTGGAAAACCCAAAAGACTCCACCCCAAAACTGCTAGAACTCACACAGCAATTCCGTCAAGTAGCAGGCTATAAAATCAATGCACAGAAATCAGTGGCATTCCTATACACCAACAACAAGACAGAAGAGAGACAAATCAAGGAGTCGATCCCATTCACAACTGCTCCCAAAACCAGAAGAGACCTAGGAATACATTGAACCCAAGAGGCAGAGGATCTGTACTCAGAAAACTACAAAATACGCAGGAAAGAAATTGAAGAAGACACAAAGAAACGGAAAAACGTTCCATGCTCATGGATTGGGAGAACCAACATTGTGAAGAGGTCAATGCTACCTAGAGCAATCTACACATGCAATGCAATCCCCATCAAAATAGCATCCACTTTTTTCCAAGAAATGGAACAAATAATCCTAAAATTTGAATGGAACCAGAAGAGACCCCGAATAGCCAGAGGAATATTGAGAAAGAAAAGCAAAGCTGGCGGCATCACAATTCTGGACTTCCAGCTCTATGACAAAGCTGTCATCATCAAGACAGTATGGTACTGGCACAAAAACAGACACATGGATCCATGGAACAGAATCGAGAGCCCAGAAATGGACCCTCAACTCTATGGTCAACTTATCTTTGACAGAGCAGGAAGGAATGTCCAATGGCAAAAAGAGAGTCTCTTCAACAACTGGTGTTGGGAGAATTGGACAGCCCCATGCAGAAGAATGACACTGGACCATTTCCTGACACCACACACAAAAGTAGACGCCAAATGGTTGAAAGACCCCAATGTGAGACAGGAGCCCATCAAAATCCTAAAGGAGAACACAGGTAGCAAGCTCTTCGACCTCAGCCGCAGCAACTTCTTCCTAGAAACATCACCAAAGGCACGGGAAGCCAGGGCAAAAATGAACTGTTGGGATTTCATCAAGATAAAAAGCTTTGGCACAGCAAAAGGAACAGTCCACAAAACCAAAAGACAACCGACAGAATGGGAGAAATTATTTGCAAATGACATATCCGATAAAGGGCTACTATCCAATATGTAGAAAAACTTATCAAACTCAACACCCAAAGAACAAATAATCCAATCAAGAAATAGGCAGAAGACATGAACAGACATTTTTCCAAAGAAGACATCCAAATGGCCCAGAGGCACATGAAAAAGTGCTCAACACGGCTCGGCATCAGGGAAATCCAAATCAAAACCTCAATCAGATACCACCTCACACCCGTCAGAATGGCTCAAATGAACAAGTCAGGGAACGACAGAGGTTGGCGGGGATGTGGAGAAAGGGGAACCCTCCTACACTGGTGGTGGGAATGCAAGCTGGTGCAACCCCTCTGGAAAACAGTATGGAGTTTCCTCACACAGTTGAAATTAGAGCTACCATTCGATCCAGCAATTGCACTCCTGGGTATTTACCCCAAAGATACAAATGTAGGGACCCGAAGCGGTACGTGCACCCCATTGTTTATAGCAGCAATGTCCACAATAGCCAAACTGTGGAAAGAGCCAAGATGTCCATCGAGAGATGAATGGATAAAGAAGAGGTGGTATATATATACACAATGGAATATTACGCAGCCATCAAAAGGAATGAGATGTTGCCATGGACAACGACGTGGATGGAACTGGAGGGTCCGACGATTAGTGAAATAAGTCAATCAGAGAAAGACATGGATCATATGACCTCACTGATATGAGGGATTCTTAATCTCAGGAACAGAGTGAGGCTTGCTGGAGTGGTCGGGGCTGGGAAGGATGGGGTGGCTGGGTGATAGACATTGGGGAGGGTATGAGCTGCGGTGAGCGCTGTGAATTGTGTAAGACTGTTGAATCACAGATCTGTACTTCTGAAACAAATAACGCAACATATTTTAAGAAGAAAGGAAAAGAAGGAGACAGCAGGAGAGGAAGAATAAAGGGGAGTTAGTGAGAGGGGGAGACGGACCAGGAGAGATGATGGATTCTGAAAAAGAATCCGAGGTTTCTAGAGGGGAGGTGGGTCGGGGGATTGGTTAGCCTGGTGATGGGTATTAAAGAGGGCACATTCGGCATGGAGCACTGTGTGTTAGGAACAAACAATGAATCATGGGACACTACACCAAAACAAATGATGTAGTACATGGTGATTAACAAAGCAATAAAAAACAAAGACTGTAATAAGAGATGAAGAAGGACACTATATCCTACTTAAAGGGTCTATCCAACAAGAAGATCTAACAATTGTAAATGTCTATGCCCCGAACATGGGAGCATCCAATTATATAAGGCAATTAAGAAGAAAAGCAAAGAAACCCATTGACAACCATACAATCATAGTGGGGGACTTTAACACCCCCCTGACTGAAATGGCCAGATCATCTAAGCAAAAGATCAACAAGGAAATAAAGACTTTAAATGACACACTGGACCAAATGGACTTCACAGACATATTCAGAACGTTCCATCCCAAAGCAAGGGAATACACATTCTTCTCCAGTGCCCATGGAACATTCTCCAGAGTGGATCACATCCTAGGTCACAAATCAGGTCTCAACCGGTACCCAAAGATTGGGATCATTCCCTGCACATTTTCAGACCACAATGCTTTGAAACTAGAACTCAATCACAAGAGGAGAGGCGGAAAGAACTCAAATACATGGAGGCTAAAGAGCATCCTACGAAAGAATGAATGGGTCAACCAGGAAATTAAAGAAGAATTTAAAAAACTCATGGAAACCAATGAAAATGAAAACACAACTGTCCAAAATCTTTGGGATACAGCCAAGGCAGTCCTGCGAGGAAAGTATATAGCAATACAAGCCTTTCTCAAGAAACAAGAAAGGTCTCAAATACACACCCTAGCCCTACACCTAAAGGAGCTGGAGAAAGAACGGCAAATAAAGCCTAAACCCAGCAGGAGAAGAGAAATCATGCAGTTCAGAGCAGAAATCAATGAAATAGAACCCAGAAGAACAGTAGAAGTGATCAACGGAACTAGGAGCTGGTTCTTTGAAAGAATTCACAAGACTGATACACCCCTGTCCAGGCTGATCAAAAAGAAAAGAGAAATGACCCAAATCAACAAAATCATGAATGAAAGAGGAGAGATCACAACCAACACCAAAGAAATACAAACAATTATAAGAACGTAATCTGAGCAACCCTAGGGCAGCAAATTCCATAACCTGGAAGAAATGGGTGCATTCCTAGAGATGTGTCAACTACCAAAACTGACCCAGGAAGAAATAGAAAACCTGAACACTCCTATAACCACGAAGGCAATTGAAGTAGTCATCAAAAACCTCCCAAGAAACCAAAGCCCAGGGCCAGATGGTTTCCCAGGGGAATTCTATCAGACATTTAAAGAAGAATTAATACCTATTCTCCTGAAACTGTTCCAAACAATAGAAATGGAAGGAAAACTTCCAAACTCATTTTATGAGGCCACCATTACCTTGATCCCAAAACCAGACAAAGATCCCATCAAAAAGGAGAATTAGAGACCAATATCCTTGATGAACATCGATGCAAAAATTCTCACCAAAATCCTAGCCAAGAGGACCCAACAGTACATGAAAAGGAGTATTCACCATGAGCAAGTGGGATTTATCCCTGGGCTGCAAGGCTGGTTCAACATCCGCAAATCAGTCAACGTGATCAAATACATTAACAAAAGAAAGAACGAGAATCGTAGGATCCTCTCAATAGATGCAGAAAAAGCATTGGACAGAGTACAGCACCCTTTCTGGATCAAAACTCTTCAGAGTATAGAGACAGCGGGTACATACCTCAATATCATAAAAGCCATCTACGAAAACCCTACAGCGAATATCATTCTCAATGGGGAAAAGCTGAGATCTTTTCCCCTAAGGTCAGCAACGCGGCAGGGAGAGCCACTCTCACCACTGCTATTCAACATAGTATTAGAAGTCCTAGCCACAGCAATCAGACAACAAAAAGAAATCAAAGGCATCCAAATCGGCAGAGAGGAAGTCAAACTCTCACTCTTTGCAGATGATATGATACTTTACGTGGAAAACCCAAAAGACTCCACCCCAAAACTGCTAGAACTCACACAGCAATTCCGTCAAGTAGCAGGCTATAAAATCAATGCACAGGAATCAGTGGCATTCCTATACACCAACAACAAGACAGAAGAGAGACAAATCAAGGAGTCGATCCCATTCACAACTGCTCCCAAAACCAGAAGAGACCTAGGAATACATTGAACCCAAGAGGCAGAGGATCTGTACTCAGAAAACTACAAAATACGCAGGAAAGAAATTGAAGAAGACACAAAGAAACGGAAAAACGTTCCATGCTCATGTATTGGGAGAACCAACATTGTGAAGAGGTCAATGCTACCTAGAGCAATCTACACATGCAATGCAATCCCCATCAAAATAGCATCCACTTTTTTCCAAGAAATGGAACAAATAATCCTAAAATTTGAATGGAACCAGAAGAGACCCCGAATAGCCAGAGGAATATTGAGAAAGAAAAGCAAAGCTGGCGGCATCACAATTCTGGACTTCCAGCTCTATGACAAAGCTTTCATCATCAAGACAGTATGGTACTGGCACAAAAACAGACACATGGATCCATGGAACAGAATCGAGAGCCCAGAAATGGACCCTCAACTCTATGGTCAACTTATCTTTGACAGAGCAGGAAGGAATGTCCAATGGCAAAAAGAGAGTCTCTTCAACAACTGGTGTTGGGAGAATTGGACAGCCCCATGCAGAAGAATGACACTGGACCATTTCCTGACACCACACACAAAAGTAGACGCCAAATGGTTGAAAGACCCCAATGTGAGACAGGAGCCCATCAAAATCCTAAAGGAGAACACAGGTAGCAAGCTCTTCGACCTCAGCCGCAGCAACTTCTTCCTAGAAACATCACCAAAGGCACGGGAAGCCAGGGCAAAAATGAACTGTTGGGATTTCATCAAGATAAAAAGCTTTGGCACAGCAAAAGGAACAGTCCACAAAACCAAAAGACAACCGACAGAATGGGAGAAATTATTTGCAAATGACATATCCGATAAAGGGCTACTATCCAATATGTAGAAAAACTTATCAAACTCAACACCCAAAGAACAAATAATCCAATCAAGAAATAGGCAGAAGACATGAACAGACATTTTTCCAAAGAAGACATCCAAATGGCCCAGAGGCACATGAAAAAGTGCTCAACACGGCTCGGCATCAGGGAAATCCAAATCAAAACCTCAATCAGATACCACCTCACACCCGTCAGAATGGCTCAAATGAACAAGTCAGGGAACGACAGAGGTTGGCGGGGATGTGGAGAAAGGGGAACCCTCCTACACTGGTGGTGGGAATGCAAGCTGGTGCAACCCCTCTGGAAAACAGTATGGAGTTTCCTCACACAGTTGAAATTAGAGCTACCATTCGATCCAGCAATTGCACTCCTGGGTATTTACCCCAAAGATACAAATGTAGGGACCCGAAGCGGTACGTGCACCCCATTGTTTATAGCAGCAATGTCCACAATAGCCAAACTGTGGAAAGAGCCAAGATGTCCATCGACAGATGAATGGATAAAGAAGAGGTGGTATATATATACACAATGGAATATTACGCAGCCATCAAAAGGAATGAGATGTTGCCATGGACAACGACGTGGATGGAACTGGAGGGTCCGACGATTAGTGAAATAAGTCAATCAGAGAAAGACATGTATCATATGACCTCACTGATATGAGGGATTCTTAATCTCAGGAACAGAGTGAGGCTTGCTGGAGTGGTCGGGGCTGGGAAGGATGGGGTGGCTGGGTGATAGACATTGGGGAGGGTATGAGCTGCGGTGAGCGCTGTGAATTGTGTAAGACTGTTGAATCACAGATCTGTACTTCTGAAACAAATAACGCAACATATTTTAAGAAGAAAGGAAAAGAAGGAGACAGCAGGAGAGGAAGAATAAAGGGGAGTTAGTGAGAGGGGGAGACGGACCAGGAGAGATGATGGATTCTGAAAAAGAATCCGAGGTTTCTAGAGGGGAGGTGGGTCGGGGGATTGGTTAGCCTGGTGATGGGTATTAAAGAGGGCACATTCAGCATGGAGCACTGTGTGTTAGGAACAAACAATGAATCATGGGACACTACACCAAAACAAATGATGTAGTACATGGTGATTAACAAAGCAATAAAAAACAAAGACTGTAATAAGAGATGAAGAAGGACACTATATCCTACTTAAAGGGTCTATCCAACAAGAAGATCTAACAATTGTAAATGTCTATGCCCCGAACATGGGAGCATCCAATTATATAAGGCAATTAAGAAGAAAAGCAAAGAAACCCATTGACAACCATACAATCATAGTGGGGGACTTTAACACCCCCCTGACTGAAATGGCCAGATCATCTAAGCAAAAGATCAACAAGGAAATAAAGACTTTAAATGACACACTGGACCAAATGGACTTCACAGACATATTCAGAACGTTCCATCCCAAAGCAAGGGAATACACATTCTTCTCCAGTGCCCATGGAACATTCTCCAGAATGGATCACATCCTAGGTCACAAATCAGGTCTCAACCGGTACCCAAAGATTGGGATCATTCCCTGCACATTTTCAGACCACAATGCTTTGAAACTAGAACTCAATCACAAGAGGAGAGGCGGAAAGAACTCAAATACATGGAGGCTAAAGAGCATCCTACGAAAGAATGAATGGGTCAACCAGGAAATTAAAGAAGAATTTAAAAAACTCATGGAAACCAATGAAAATGAAAACACAACTGTCCAAAATCTTTGGGATACAGCCAAGGCAGTCCTGCGAGGAAAGTATATAGCAATACAAGCCTTTCTCAAGAAACAAGAAAGGTCTCAAATACACACCCTAGCCCTACACCTAAAGGAGCTGGAGAAAGAACGGCAAATAAAGCCTAAACCCAGCAGGAGAAGAGAAATCATGCAGTTCAGAGCAGAAATCAATGAAATAGAACCCAGAAGAACAGTAGAAGTGATCAACGGAACTAGGAGCTGGTTCTTTGAAAGAATTCACAAGACTGATACACCCCTGTCCAGGCTGATCAAAAAGAAAAGAGAAATGACCCAAATCAACAAAATCATGAATGAAAGAGGAGAGATCACAACCAACACCAAAGAAATACAAACAATTATAAGAACGTAATCTGAGCAACCCTAGGGCAGCAAATTCCATAACCTGGAAGAAATGGGTGCATTCCTAGAGATGTGTCAACTACCAAAACTGACCCAGGAAGAAATAGAAAACCTGAACACTCCTATAACCACGAAGGCAATTGAAGTAGTCATCAAAAACCTCCCAAGAAACCAAAGCCCAGGGCCAGATGGTTTCCCAGGGGAATTCTATCAGACATTTAAAGAAGAATTAATACCTATTCTCCTGAAACTGTTCCCAACAATAGAAATGGAAGGAAAACTTCCAAACTCATTTTATGAGGCCACCATTACCTTGATCCCAAAACCAGACAAAGATCCCATCAAAAAGGAGAATTAGAGACCAATATCCTTGATGAACATCGATGCAAAAATTCTCACCAAAATCCTAGCCAAGAGGACCCAACAGTACATGAAAAGGAGTATTCACCATGAGCAAGTGGGATTTATCCCTGGGCTGCAAGGCTGGTTCAACATCCGCAAATCAGTCAACGTGATCAAATACATTAACAAAAGAAAGAACGAGAATCGTAGGATCCTCTCAATAGATGCAGAAAAAGCATTGGACAGAGTACAGCACACTTTCTGGATCAAAACTCTTCAGAGTATAGGGACAGCGGGTACATACCTCAATATCATAAAAGCCATCTACGAAAACCCTACAGCGAATATCATTCTCAATGGGGAAAAGCTGAGATCTTTTCCCCTAAGGTCAGCAACGCGGCAGGGAGAGCCACTCTCACCACTGCTATTCAACATAGTATTAGAAGTCCTAGCCACAGCAATCAGACAACAAAAAGAAATCAAAGGCATCCAAATCGGCAGAGAGGAAGTCAAACTCTCACTCTTTGCAGATGATATGATACTTTACGTGGAAAACCCAAAAGACTCCACCCCAAAACTGCTAGAACTCACACAGCAATTCCGTCAAGTAGCAGGCTATAAAATCAATGCACAGAAATCAGTGGCATTCCTATACACCAACAACAAGACAGAAGAGAGACAAATCAAGGAGTCGATCCCATTCACAACTGCTCCCAAAACCAGAAGAGACCTAGGAATACATTGAACCCAAGAGGCAGAGGATCTGTACTCAGAAAACTACAAAATACGCAGGAAAGAAATTGAAGAAGACACAAAGAAACGGAAAAACGTTCCATGCTCATGGATTGGGAGAACCAACATTGTGAAGAGGTCAATGCTACCTAGAGCAATCTACACATGCAATGCAATCCCCATCAAAATAGCATCCACTTTTTTCCAAGAAATGGAACAAATAATCCTAAAATTTGAATGGAACCAGAAGAGACCCCGAATAGCCAGAGGAATATTGAGAAAGAAAAGCAAAGCTGGCGGCATCACAATTCTGGACTTCCAGCTCTATGACAAAGCTGTCATCATCAAGACAGTATGGTACTGGCACAAAAACAGACACATGGATCCATGGAACAGAATCGAGAGCCCAGAAATGGACCCTCAACTCTATGGTCAACTTATCTTTGACAGAGCAGGAAGGAATGTCCAATGGCAAAAAGAGAGTCTCTTCAACAACTGGTGTTGGGAGAATTGGACAGCCCCATGCAGAAGAATGACACTGGACCATTTCCTGACACCACACACAAAAGTAGACGCCAAATGGTTGAAAGACCCCAATGTGAGACAGGAGCCCATCAAAATCCTAAAGGAGAACACAGGTAGCAAGCTCTTCGACCTCAGCCGCAGCAACTTCTTCCTAGAAACATCACCAAAGGCACGGGAAGCCAGGGCAAAAATGAACTGTTGGGATTTCATCAAGATAAAAAGCTTTGGCACAGCAAAAGGAACAGTCCACAAAACCAAAAGACAACCGACAGAATGGGAGAAATTATTTGCAAATGACATATCCGATAAAGGGCTACTATCCAATATGTAGAAAAACTTATCAAACTCAACACCCAAAGAACAAATAATCCAATCAAGAAATAGGCAGAAGACATGAACAGACATTTTTCCAAAGAAGACATCCAAATGGCCCAGAGGCACATGAAAAAGTGCTCAACACGGCTCGGCATCAGGGAAATCCAAATCAAAACCTCAATCAGATACCACCTCACACCCGTCAGAATGGCTCAAATGAACAAGTCAGGGAACGACAGAGGTTGGCGGGGATGTGGAGAAAGGGGAACCCTCCTACACTGGTGGTGGGAATGCAAGCTGGTGCAACCCCTCTGGAAAACAGTATGGAGTTTCCTCACACAGTTGAAATTAGAGCTACCATTCGATCCAGCAATTGCACTCCTGGGTATTTACCCCAAAGATACAAATGTAGGGACCCGAAGCGGTACGTGCACCCCATTGTTTATAGCAGCAATGTCCACAATAGCCAAACTGTGGAAAGAGCCAAGATGTCCATCGACAGATGAATGGATAAAGAAGAGGTGGTATATATATACACAATGGAATATTACGCAGCCATCAAAAGGAATGAGATGTTGCCATGGACAACGACGTGGATGGAACTGGAGGGTCCGACGATTAGTGAAATAAGTCAATCAGAGAAAGACATGTATCATATGACCTCACTGATATGAGGGATTCTTAATCTCAGGAACAGAGTGAGGCTTGCTGGAGTGGTCGGGGGTGGGAAGGATGGGGTGGCTGGGTGATAGACATTGGGGAGGGTATGAGCTGCGGTGAGCGCTGTGAATTGTGTAAGACTGTTGAATCACAGATCTGTACTTCTGAAACAAATAACGCAACATATTTTAAGAAGAAAGGAAAAGAAGGAGACAGCAGGAGAGGAAGAATAAAGGGGAGTTAGTGAGAGGGGGAGACGGACCAGGAGAGATGATGGATTCTGAAAAAGAATCCGAGGTTTCTAGAGGGGAGGTGGGTCGGGGGATTGGTTAGCCTGGTGATGGGTATTAAAGAGGGCACATTGGGCATGGAGCACTGTGTGTTAGGAACAAACAATGAATCATGGGACACTACACCAAAACAAATGATGTAGTACATGGTGATTAACAAAGCAATAAAAAACAAAGACTGTAATAAGAGATGAAGAAGGACACTATATCCTACTTAAAGGGTCTATCCAACAAGAAGATCTAACAATTGTAAATGTCTATGCCCCGAACATGGGAGCATCCAATTATATAAGGCAATTAAGAAGAAAAGCAAAGAAACCCATTGACAACCATACAATCATAGTGGGGGACTTTAACACCCCCCTGACTGAAATGGCCAGATCATCTAAGCAAAAGATCAACAAGGAAATAAAGACTTTAAATGACACACTGGACCAAATGGACTTCACAGACATATTCAGAACGTTCCATCCCAAAGCAAGGGAATACACATTCTTCTCCAGTGCCCATGGAACATTCTCCAGAATGGATCACATCCTAGGTCACAAATCAGGTCTCAACCGGTACCCAAAGATTGGGATCATTCCCTGCACATTTTCAGACCACAATGCTTTGAAACTAGAACTCAATCACAAGAGGAGAGGCGGAAAGAACTCAAATACATGGAGGCTAAAGAGCATCCTACGAAAGAATGAATGGGTCAACCAGGAAATTAAAGAAGAATTTAAAAAACTCATGGAAACCAATGAAAATGAAAACACAACTGTCCAAAATCTTTGGGATACAGCCAAGGCAGTCCTGCGAGGAAAGTATATAGCAATACAAGCCTTTCTCAAGAAACAAGAAAGGTCTCAAATACACACCCTAGCCCTACACCTAAAGGAGCTGGAGAAAGAACGGCAAATAAAGCCTAAACCCAGCAGGAGAAGAGAAATCATGCAGTTCAGAGCAGAAATCAATGAAATAGAACCCAGAAGAACAGTAGAAGTGATCAACGGAACTAGGAGCTGGTTCTTTGAAAGAATTCACAAGACTGATACACCCCTGTCCAGGCTGATCAAAAAGAAAAGAGAAATGACCCAAATCAACAAAATCATGAATGAAAGAGGAGAGATCCCAACCAACACCAAAGAAATACAAACAATTATAAGAACGTAATCTGAGCAACCCTAGGGCAGCAAATTCCATAACCTGGAAGAAATGGGTGCATTCCTAGAGATGTGTCAACTACCAAAACTGACCCAGGAAGAAATAGAAAACCTGAACACTCCTATAACCACGAAGGCAATTGAAGTAGTCATCAAAAACCTCCCAAGAAACCAAAGCCCAGGGCCAGATGGTTTCCCAGGGGAATTCTATCAGACATTTAAAGAAGAATTAATACCTATTCTCCTGAAACTGTTCCAAACAATAGAAATGGAAGGAAAACTTCCAAACTCATTTTATGAGGCCACCATTACCTTGATCCCAAAACCAGACAAAGATCCCATCAAAAAGGAGAATTAGAGACCAATATCCTTGATGAACATCGATGCAAAAATTCTCACCAAAATCCTAGCCAAGAGGACCCAACAGTACATGAAAAGGAGTATTCACCATGAGCAAGTGGGATTTATCCCTGGGCTGCAAGGCTGGTTCAACATCCGCAAATCAGTCAACGTGATCAAATACATTAACAAAAGAAAGAACGAGAACCGTAGGATCCTCTCAATAGATGCAGAAAAAGCATTGGACAGAGTACAGCACCCTTTCTGGATCAAAACTCTTCAGAGTATAGGGACAGCGGGTACATACCTCAATATCATAAAAGCCATCTACGAAAACCCTACAGCGAATATCATTCTCAATGGGGAAAAGCTGAGATCTTTTCCCCTAAGGTCAGCAACGCGGCAGGGAGAGCCACTCTCACCACTGCTATTCAACATAGTATTAGAAGTCCTAGCCACAGCAATCAGACAACAAAAAGAAATCAAAGGCATCCAAATCGGCAGAGAGGAAGTCAAACTCTCACTCTTTGCAGATGATATGATACTTTCCGTGGAAAACCCAAAAGACTCCACCCCAAAACTGCTAGAACTCACACAGCAATTCCGTCAAGTAGCAGGCTATAAAATCAATGCACAGAAATCAGTGGCATTCCTATACACCAACAACAAGACAGAAGAGAGACAAATCAAGGAGTCGATCCCATTCACAACTGCTCCCAAAACCAGAAGAGACCTAGGAATACATTGAACCCAAGAGGCAGAGGATCTGTACTCAGAAAACTACAAAATACGCAGGAAAGAAATTGAAGAAGACACAAAGAAACGGAAAAACGTTCCATGCTCATGGATTGGGAGAACCAACATTGTGAAGAGGTCAATGCTACCTAGAGCAATCTACACATGCAATGCAATCCCCATCAAAATAGCATCCACTTTTTTCCAAGAAATGGAACAAATAATCCTAAAATTTGAATGGAACCAGAAGAGACCCCGAATAGCCAGAGGAATATTGAGAAAGAAAAGCAAAGCTGGCGGCATCACAATTCTGGACTTCCAGCTCTATGACAAAGCTGTCATCATCAAGACAGTATGGTACTGGCACAAAAACAGACACATGGATCCATGGAACAGAATCGAGAGCCCAGAAATGGACCCTCAACTCTATGGTCAACTTATCTTTGACAGAGCAGGAAGGAATGTCCAATGGCAAAAAGAGAGTCTCTTCAACAACTGGTGTTGGGAGAATTGGACAGCCCCATGCAGAAGAATGACACTGGACCATTTCCTGACACCACACACAAAAGTAGACGCCAAATGGTTGAAAGACCCCAATGTGAGACAGGAGCCCATCAAAATCCTAAAGGAGAACACAGGTAGCAAGCTCTTCGACCTCAGCCGCAGCAACTTCTTCCTAGAAACATCACCAAAGGCACGGGAAGCCAGGGCAAAAATGAACTGTTGGGATTTCATCAAGATAAAAAGCTTTGGCACAGCAAAAGGAACAGTCCACAAAACCAAAAGACAACCGACAGAATGGGAGAAATTATTTGCAAATGACATATCCGATAAAGGGCTACTATCCAATATGTAGAAAAACTTATCAAACTCAACACCCAAAGAACAAATAATCCAATCAAGAAATAGGCAGAAGACATGAACAGACATTTTTCCAAAGAAGACATCCAAATGGCCCAGAGGCACATGAAAAAGTGCTCAACACGGCTCGGCATCAGGGAAATCCAAATCAAAACCTCAATCAGATACCACCTCACACCCGTCAGAATGGCTCAAATGAACAAGTCAGGGAACGACAGAGGTTGGCGGGGATGTGGAGAAAGGGGAACCCTCCTACACTGGTGGTGGGAATGCAAGCTGGTGCAACCCCTCTGGAAAACAGTATGGAGTTTCCTCACACAGTTGAAATTAGAGCTACCATTCGATCCAGCAATTGCACTCCTGGGTATTTACCCCAAAGATACAAATGTAGGGACCCGAAGCGGTACGTGCACCCCATTGTTTATAGCAGCAATGTCCACAATAGCCAAACTGTGGAAAGAGCCAAGATGTCCATCGACAGATGAATGGATAAAGAAGAGGTGGTATATATATACACAATGGAATATTACGCAGCCATCAAAAGGAATGAGATGTTGCCATGGACAACGACGTGGATGGAACTGGAGGGTCCGACGATTAGTGAAATAAGTCAATCAGAGAAAGACATGTATCATATGACCTCACTGATATGAGGGATTCTTAATCTCAGGAACAGAGTGAGGCTTGCTGGAGTGGTCGGGGGTGGGAAGGATGGGGTGGCTGGGTGATAGACATTGGGGAGGGTATGAGCTGCGGTGAGCGCTGTGAATTGTGTAAGACTGTTGAATCACAGATCTGTACTTCTGAAACAAATAACGCAACATATTTTAAGAAGAAAGGAAAAGAAGGAGACAGCAGGAGAGGAAGAATAAAGGGGAGTTAGTGAGAGGGGGAGACGGACCAGGAGAGATGATGGATTCTGAAAAAGAATCCGAGGTTTCTAGAGGGGAGGTGGGTCGGGGGATTGGTTAGCCTGGTGATGGGTATTAAAGAGGGCACATTCGGCATGGAGCACTGTGTGTTAGGAACAAACAATGAATCATGGGACACTACACCAAAACAAATGATGTAGTACATGGTGATTAACAAAGCAATAAAAAACAAAGACTGTAATAAGAGATGAAGAAGGACACTATATCCTACTTAAAGGGTCTATCCAACAAGAAGATCTAACAATTGTAAATGTCTATGCCCCGAACATGGGAGCATCCAATTATATAAGGCAATTAAGAAGAAAAGCAAAGAAACCCATTGACAACCATACAATCATAGTGGGGGACTTTAACACCCCCCTGACTGAAATGGCCAGATCATCTAAGCAAAAGATCAACAAGGAAATAAAGACTTTAAATGACACACTGGACCAAATGGACTTCACAGACATATTCAGAACGTTCCATCCCAAAGCAAGGGAATACACATTCTTCTCCAGTGCCCATGGAACATTCTCCAGAATGGATCACATCCTAGGTCACAAATCAGGTCTCAACCGGTACCCAAAGATTGGGATCATTCCCTGCACATTTTCAGACCACAATGCTTTGAAACTAGAACTCAATCACAAGAGGAGAGGCGGAAAGAACTCAAATACATGGAGGCTAAAGAGCATCCTACGAAAGAATGAATGGGTCAACCAGGAAATTAAAGAAGAATTTAAAAAACTCATGGAAACCAATGAAAATGAAAACACAACTGTCCAAAATCTTTGGGATACAGCCAAGGCAGTCCTGCGAGGAAAGTATATAGCAATACAAGCCTTTCTCAAGAAACAAGAAAGGTCTCAAATACACACCCTAGCCCTACACCTAAAGGAGCTGGAGAAAGAACGGCAAATAAAGCCTAAACCCAGCAGGAGAAGAGAAATCATGCAGTTCAGAGCAGAAATCAATGAAATAGAACCCAGAAGAACAGTAGAAGTGATCAACGGAACTAGGAGCTGGTTCTTTGAAAGAATTCACAAGACTGATACACCCCTGTCCAGGCTGATCAAAAAGAAAAGAGAAATGACCCAAATCAACAAAATCATGAATGAAAGAGGAGAGATCACAACCAACACCAAAGAAATACAAACAATTATAAGAACGTAATCTGAGCAACCCTAGGGCAGCAAATTCCATAACCTGGAAGAAATGGGTGCATTCCTAGAGATGTGTCAACTACCAAAACTGACCCAGGAAGAAATAGAAAACCTGAACACTCCTATAACCACGAAGGCAATTGAAGTAGTCATCAAAAACCTCCCAAGAAACCAAAGCCCAGGGCCAGATGGTTTCCCAGGGGAATTCTATCAGACATTTAAAGAAGAATTAATACCTATTCTCCTGAAACTGTTCCAAACAATAGAAATGGAAGGAAAACTTCCAAACTCATTTTATGAGGCCACCATTACCTTGATCCCAAAACCAGACAAAGATCCCATCAAAAAGGAGAATTAGAGACCAATATCCTTGATGAACATCGATGCAAAAATTCTCACCAAAATCCTAGCCAAGAGGACCCAACAGTACATGAAAAGGAGTATTCACCATGAGCAAGTGGGATTTATCCCTGGGCTGCAAGGCTGGTTCAACATCCGCAAATCAGTCAACGTGATCAAATACATTAACAAAAGAAAGAACGAGAATCGTAGGATCCTCTCAATAGATGCAGAAAAAGCATTGGACAGAGTACAGCACACTTTCTGGATCAAAACTCTTCAGAGTATAGGGACAGCGGGTACATACCTCAATATCATAAAAGCCATCTACGAAAACCCTACAGCGAATATCATTCTCAATGGGGAAAAGCTGAGATCTTTTCCCCTAAGGTCAGCAACGCGGCAGGGAGAGCCACTCTCACCACTGCTATTCAACATAGTATTAGAAGTCCTAGCCACAGCAATCAGACAACAAAAAGAAATCAAAGGCATCCAAATCGGCAGAGAGGAAGTCAAACTCTCACTCTTTGCAGATGATATGATACTTTCCGTGGAAAACCCAAAAGACTCCACCCCAAAACTGCTAGAACTCACACAGCAATTCCGTCAAGTAGCAGGCTATAAAATCAATGCACAGAAATCAGTGGCATTCCTATACACCAACAACAAGACAGAAGAGAGACAAATCAAGGAGTCGATCCCATTCACAACTGCTCCCAAAACCAGAAGAGACCTAGGAATACATTGAACCCAAGAGGCAGAGGATCTGTACTCAGAAAACTACAAAATACGCAGGAAAGAAATTGAAGAAGACACAAAGAAATGGAAAAACGTTCCATGCTCATGGATTGGGAGAACCAACATTGTGAAGAGGTCAATGCTACCTAGAGCAATCTACACATGCAATGCAATCCCCATCAAAATAGCATCCACTTTTTTCCAAGAAATGGAACAAATAATCCTAAAATTTGAATGGAACCAGAAGAGACCCCGAATAGCCAGAGGAATATTGAGAAAGAAAAGCAAAGCTGGCGGCATCACAATTCTGGACTTCCAGCTCTATGACAAAGCTGTCATCATCAAGACAGTATGGTACTGGCACAAAAACAGACACATGGATCCATGGAACAGAATCGAGAGCCCAGAAATGGACCCTCAACTCTATGGTCAACTTATCTTTGACAGAGCAGGAAGGAATGTCCAATGGCAAAAAGAGAGTCTCTTCAACAACTGGTGTTGGGAGAATTGGACAGCCCCATGCAGAAGAATGACACTGGACCATTTCCTGACACCACACACAAAAGTAGACGCCAAATGGTTGAAAGACCCCAATGTGAGACAGGAGCCCATCAAAATCCTAAAGGAGAACACAGGTAGCAAGCTCTTCGACCTCAGCCGCAGCAACTTCTTCCTAGAAACATCACCAAAGGCACGGGAAGCCAGGGCAAAAATGAACTGTTGGGATTTCATCAAGATAAAAAGCTTTGGCACAGCAAAAGGAACAGTCCACAAAACCAAAAGACAACCGACAGAATGGGAGAAATTATTTGCAAATGACATATCCGATAAAGGGCTACTATCCAATATGTAGAAAAACTTATCAAACTCAACACCCAAAGAACAAATAATCCAATCAAGAAATAGGCAGAAGACATGAACAGACATTTTTCCAAAGAAGACATCCAAATGGCCCAGAGGCACATGAAAAAGTGCTCAACACGGCTCGGCATCAGGGAAATCCAAATCAAAACCTCAATCAGATACCACCTCACACCCGTCAGAATGGCTCAAATGAACAAGTCAGGGAACGACAGAGGTTGGCGGGGATGTGGAGAAAGGGGAACCCTCCTACACTGGTGGTGGGAATGCAAGCTGGTGCAACCCCTCTGGAAAACAGTATGGAGTTTCCTCAAACAGTTGAAATTAGAGCTACCATTCGATCCAGCAATTGCACTCCTGGGTATTTACCCCAAAGATACAAATGTAGGGACCCGAAGCGGTACGTGCACCCCATTGTTTATAGCAGCAATGTCCACAATAGCCAAACTGTGGAAAGAGCCAAGATGTCCATCGACAGATGAATGGATAAAGAAGAGGTGGTATATATATACACAATGGAATATTACGCAGCCATCAAAAGGAATGAGATGTTGCCATGGACAACGACGTGGATGGAACTGGAGGGTCCGACGATTAGTGAAATAAGTCAATCAGAGAAAGACATGGATCATATGACCTCACTGATATGAGGGATTCTTAATCTCAGGAACAGAGTGAGGCTTGCTGGAGTGGTCGGGGCTGGGAAGGATGGGGTGGCTGGGTGATAGACATTGGGGAGGGTATGAGCTGCGGTGAGCGCTGTGAATTGTGTAAGACTGTTGAATCACAGATCTGTACTTCTGAAACAAATAACGCAACATATTTTAAGAAGAAAGGAAAAGAAGGAGACAGCAGGAGAGGAAGAATAAAGGGGAGTTAGTGAGAGGGGGAGACGGACCAGGAGAGATGATGGATTCTGAAAAAGAATCCGAGGTTTCTAGAGGGGAGGTGGGTCGGGGGATTGGTTAGCCTGGTGATGGGTATTAAAGAGGGCACATTCAGCATGGAGCACTGTGTGTTAGGAACAAACAATGAATCATGGGACACTACACCAAAACAAATGATGTAGTACATGGTGATTAACAAAGCAATAAAAAACAAAGACTGTAATAAGAGATGAAGAAGGACACTATATCCTACTTAAAGGGTCTATCCAACAAGAAGATCTAACAATTGTAAATGTCTATGCCCCGAACATGGGAGCATCCAATTATATAAGGCAATTAAGAAGAAAAGCAAAGAAACCCATTGACAACCATACAATCATAGTGGGGGACTTTAACACCCCCCTGACTGAAATGGCCAGATCATCTAAGCAAAAGATCAACAAGGAAATAAAGACTTTAAATGACACACTGGACCAAATGGACTTCACAGACATATTCAGAACGTTCCATCCCAAAGCAAGGGAATACACATTCTTCTCCAGTGCCCATGGAACATTCTCCAGAATGGATCACATCCTAGGTCACAAATCAGGTCTCAACCGGTACCCAAAGATTGGGATCATTCCCTGCACATTTTCAGACCACAATGCTTTGAAACTAGAACTCAATCACAAGAGGAGAGGCGGAAAGAACTCAAATACATGGAGGCTAAAGAGCATCCTACGAAAGAATGAATGGGTCAACCAGGAAATTAAAGAAGAATTTAAAAAACTCATGGAAACCAATGAAAATGAAAACACAACTGTCCAAAATCTTTGGGATACAGCCAAGGCAGTCCTGCGAGGAAAGTATATAGCAATACAAGCCTTTCTCAAGAAACAAGAAAGGTCTCAAATACACACCCTAGCCCTACACCTAAAGGAGCTGGAGAAAGAACGGCAAATAAAGCCTAAACCCAGCAGGAGAAGAGAAATCATGCAGTTCAGAGCAGAAATCAATGAAATAGAACCCAGAAGAACAGTAGAAGTGATCAACGGAACTAGGAGCTGGTTCTTTGAAAGAATTCACAAGACTGATACACCCCTGTCCAGGCTGATCAAAAAGAAAAGAGAAATGACCCAAATCAACAAAATCATGAATGAAAGAGGAGAGATCCCAACCAACACCAAAGAAATACAAACAATTATAAGAACGTAATCTGAGCAACCCTAGGGCAGCAAATTCCATAACCTGGAAGAAATGGGTGCATTCCTAGAGATGTGTCAACTACCAAAACTGACCCAGGAAGAAATAGAAAACCTGAACACTCCTATAACCACGAAGGCAATTGAAGTAGTCATCAAAAACCTCCCAAGAAACCAAAGCCCAGGGCCAGATGGTTTCCCAGGGGAATTCTATCAGACATTTAAAGAAGAATTAATACCTATTCTCCTGAAACTGTTCCAAACAATAGAAATGGAAGGAAAACTTCCAAACTCATTTTATGAGGCCACCATTACCTTGATCCCAAAACCAGACAAAGATCCCATCAAAAAGGAGAATTAGAGACCAATATCCTTGATGAACATCGATGCAAAAATTCTCACCAAAATCCTAGCCAAGAGGACCCAACAGTACATGAAAAGGAGTATTCACCATGAGCAAGTGGGATTTATCCCTGGGCTGCAAGGCTGGTTCAACATCCGCAAATCAGTCAACGTGATCAAATACATTAACAAAAGAAAGAACGAGAACCGTAGGATCCTCTCAATAGATGCAGAAAAAGCATTGGACAGAGTACAGCACCCTTTCTGGATCAAAACTCTTCAGAGTATAGGGACAGCGGGTACATACCTCAATATCATAAAAGCCATCTACGAAAACCCTACAGCGAATATCATTCTCAATGGGGAAAAGCTGAGATCTTTTCCCCTAAGGTCAGCAACGCGGCAGGGAGAGCCACTCTCACCACTGCTATTCAACATAGTATTAGAAGTCCTAGCCACAGCAATCAGACAACAAAAAGAAATCAAAGGCATCCAAATCGGCAGAGAGGAAGTCAAACTCTCACTCTTTGCAGATGATATGATACTTTCCGTGGAAAACCCAAAAGACTCCACCCCAAAACTGCTAGAACTCACACAGCAATTCCGTCAAGTAGCAGGCTATAAAATCAATGCACAGAAATCAGTGGCATTCCTATACACCAACAACAAGACAGAAGAGAGACAAATCAAGGAGTCGATCCCATTCACAACTGCTCCCAAAACCAGAAGAGACCTAGGAATACATTGAACCCAAGAGGCAGAGGATCTGTACTCAGAAAACTACAAAATACGCAGGAAAGAAATTGAAGAAGACACAAAGAAACGGAAAAACGTTCCATGCTCATGGATTGGGAGAACCAACATTGTGAAGAGGTCAATGCTACCTAGAGCAATCTACACATGCAATGCAATCCCCATCAAAATAGCATCCACTTTTTTCCAAGAAATGGAACAAATAATCCTAAAATTTGAATGGAACCAGAAGAGACCCCGAATAGCCAGAGGAATATTGAGAAAGAAAAGCAAAGCTGGCGGCATCACAATTCTGGACTTCCAGCTCTATGACAAAGCTGTCATCATCAAGACAGTATGGTACTGGCACAAAAACAGACACATGGATCCATGGAACAGAATCGAGAGCCCAGAAATGGACCCTCAACTCTATGGTCAACTTATCTTTGACAGAGCAGGAAGGAATGTCCAATGGCAAAAAGAGAGTCTCTTCAACAACTGGTGTTGGGAGAATTGGACAGCCCCATGCAGAAGAATGACACTGGACCATTTCCTGACACCACACACAAAAGTAGACGCCAAATGGTTGAAAGACCCCAATGTGAGACAGGAGCCCATCAAAATCCTAAAGGAGAACACAGGTAGCAAGCTCTTCGACCTCAGCCGCAGCAACTTCTTCCTAGAAACATCACCAAAGGCACGGGAAGCCAGGGCAAAAATGAACTGTTGGGATTTCATCAAGATAAAAAGCTTTGGCACAGCAAAAGGAACAGTCCACAAAACCAAAAGACAACCGACAGAATGGGAGAAATTATTTGCAAATGACATATCCGATAAAGGGCTACTATCCAATATGTAGAAAAACTTATCAAACTCAACACCCAAAGAACAAATAATCCAATCAAGAAATAGGCAGAAGACATGAACAGACATTTTTCCAAAGAAGACATCCAAATGGCCCAGAGGCACATGAAAAAGTGCTCAACACGGCTCGGCATCAGGGAAATCCAAATCAAAACCTCAATCAGATACCACCTCACACCCGTCAGAATGGCTCAAATGAACAAGTCAGGGAACGACAGAGGTTGGCGGGGATGTGGAGAAAGGGGAACCCTCCTACACTGGTGGTGGGAATGCAAGCTGGTGCAACCCCTCTGGAAAACAGTATGGAGTTTCCTCACACAGTTGAAATTAGAGCTACCATTCGATCCAGCAATTGCACTCCTGGGTATTTACCCCAAAGGTACAAATGTAGGGACCCGAAGCGGTACGTGCACCCCATTGTTTATAGCAGCAATGTCCACAATAGCCAAACTGTGGAAAGAGCCAAGATGTCCATCGACAGATGAATGGATAAAGAAGAGGTGGTATATATATACACAATGGAATATTACGCAGCCATCAAAAGGAATGAGATGTTGCCATGGACAACGACGTGGATGGAACTGGAGGGTCCGACGATTAGTGAAATAAGTCAATCAGAGAAAGACATGTATCATATGACCTCACTGATATGAGGGATTCTTAATCTCAGGAACAGAGTGAGGCTTGCTGGAGTGGTCGGGGGTGGGAAGGATGGGGTGGCTGGGTGATAGACATTGGGGAGGGTATGAGCTGCGGTGAGCGCTGTGAATTGTGTAAGACTGTTGAATCACAGATCTGTACTTCTGAAACAAATAACGCAACATATTTTAAGAAGAAAGGAAAAGAAGGAGACAGCAGGAGAGGAAGAATAAAGGGGAGTTAGTGAGAGGGGGAGACGGACCAGGAGAGATGATGGATTCTGAAAAAGAATCCGAGGTTTCTAGAGGGGAGGTGGGTCGGGGGATTGGTTAGCCTGGTGATGGGTATTAAAGAGGGCACATTCGGCATGGAGCACTGTGTGTTAGGAACAAACAATGAATCATGGGACACTACACCAAAACAAATGATGTAGTACATGGTGATTAACAAAGCAATAAAAAACAAAGACTGTAATAAGAGATGAAGAAGGACACTATATCCTACTTAAAGGGTCTATCCAACAAGAAGATCTAACAATTGTAAATGTCTATGCCCCGAACATGGGAGCATCCAATTATATAAGGCAATTAAGAAGAAAAGCAAAGAAACCCATTGACAACCATACAATCATAGTGGGGGACTTTAACACCCCCCTGACTGAAATGGCCAGATCATCTAAGCAAAAGATCAACAAGGAAATAAAGACTTTAAATGACACACTGGACCAAATGGACTTCACAGACATATTCAGAACGTTCCATCCCAAAGCAAGGGAATACACATTCTTCTCCAGTGCCCATGGAACATTCTCCAGAATGGATCACATCCTAGGTCACAAATCAGGTCTCAACCGGTACCCAAAGATTGGGATCATTCCCTGCACATTTTCAGACCACAATGCTTTGAAACTAGAACTCAATCACAAGAGGAGAGGCGGAAAGAACTCAAATACATGGAGGCTAAAGAGCATCCTACGAAAGAATGAATGGGTCAACCAGGAAATTAAAGAAGAATTTAAAAAACTCATGGAAACCAATGAAAATGAAAACACAACTGTCCAAAATCTTTGGGATACAGCCAAGGCAGTCCTGCGAGGAAAGTATATAGCAATACAAGCCTTTCTCAAGAAACAAGAAAGGTCTCAAATACACACCCTAGCCCTACACCTAAAGGAGCTGGAGAAAGAACGGCAAATAAAGCCTAAACCCAGCAGGAGAAGAGAAATCATGCAGTTCAGAGCAGAAATCAATGAAATAGAACCCAGAAGAACAGTAGAAGTGATCAACGGAACTAGGAGCTGGTTCTTTGAAAGAATTCACAAGACTGATACACCCCTGTCCAGGCTGATCAAAAAGAAAAGAGAAATGACCCAAATCAACAAAATCATGAATGAAAGAGGAGAGATCACAACCAACACCAAAGAAATACAAACAATTATAAGAACGTAATCTGAGCAACCCTAGGGCAGCAAATTCCATAACCTGGAAGAAATGGGTGCATTCCTAGAGATGTGTCAACTACCAAAACTGACCCAGGAAGAAATAGAAAACCTGAACACTCCTATAACCACGAAGGCAATTGAAGTAGTCATCAAAAACCTCCCAAGAAACCAAAGCCCAGGGCCAGATGGTTTCCCAGGGGAATTCTATCAGACATTTAAAGAAGAATTAATACCTATTCTCCTGAAACTGTTCCAAACAATAGAAATGGAAGGAAAACTTCCAAACTCATTTTATGAGGCCACCATTACCTTGATCCCAAAACCAGACAAAGATCCCATCAAAAAGGAGAATTAGAGACCAATATCCTTGATGAACATCGATGCAAAAATTCTCACCAAAATCCTAGCCAAGAGGACCCAACAGTACATGAAAAGGAGTATTCACCATGAGCAAGTGGGATTTATCCCTGGGCTGCAAGGCTGGTTCAACATCCGCAAATCAGTCAACGTGATCAAATACATTAACAAAAGAAAGAACGAGAATCGTAGGATCCTCTCAATAGATGCAGAAAAAGCATTGGACAGAGTACAGCACACTTTCTGGATCAAAACTCTTCAGAGTATAGGGACAGCGGGTACATACCTCAATATCATAAAAGCCATCTACGAAAACCCTACAGCGAATATCATTCTCAATGGGGAAAAGCTGAGATCTTTTCCCCTAAGGTCAGCAACGCGGCAGGGAGAGCCACTCTCACCACTGCTATTCAACATAGTATTAGAAGTCCTAGCCACAGCAATCAGACAACAAAAAGAAATCAAAGGCATCCAAATCGGCAGAGAGGAAGTCAAACTCTCACTCTTTGCAGATGATATGATACTTTACGTGGAAAACCCAAAAGACTCCACCCCAAAACTGCTAGAACTCACACAGCAATTCCGTCAAGTAGCAGGCTATAAAATCAATGCACAGAAATCAGTGGCATTCCTATACACCAACAACAAGACAGAAGAGAGACAAATCAAGGAGTCGATCCCATTCACAACTGCTCCCAAAACCAGAAGAGACCTAGGAATACATTGAACCCAAGAGGCAGAGGATCTGTACTCAGAAAACTACAAAATACGCAGGAAAGAAATTGAAGAAGACACAAAGAAACGGAAAAACGTTCCATGCTCATGGATTGGGAGAACCAACATTGTGAAGAGGTCAATGCTACCTAGAGCAATCTACACATGCAATGCAATCCCCATCAAAATAGCATCCACTTTTTTCCAAGAAATGGAACAAATAATCCTAAAATTTGAATGGAACCAGAAGAGACCCCGAATAGCCAGAGGAATATTGAGAAAGAAAAGCAAAGCTGGCGGCATCACAATTCTGGACTTCCAGCTCTATGACAAAGCTGTCATCATCAAGACAGTATGGTACTGGCACAAAAACAGACACATGGATCCATGGAACAGAATCGAGAGCCCAGAAATGGACCCTCAACTCTATGGTCAACTTATCTTTGACAGAGCAGGAAGGAATGTCCAATGGCAAAAAGAGAGTCTCTTCAACAACTGGTGTTGGGAGAATTGGACAGCCCCATGCAGAAGAATGACACTGGACCATTTCCTGACACCACACACAAAAGTAGACGCCAAATGGTTGAAAGACCCCAATGTGAGACAGGAGCCCATCAAAATCCTAAAGGAGAACACAGGTAGCAAGCTCTTCGACCTCAGCCGCAGCAACTTCTTCCTAGAAACATCACCAAAGGCACGGGAAGCCAGGGCAAAAATGAACTGTTGGGATTTCATCAAGATAAAAAGCTTTGGCACAGCAAAAGGAACAGTCCACAAAACCAAAAGACAACCGACAGAATGGGAGAAATTATTTGCAAATGACATATCCGATAAAGGGCTACTATCCAATATGTAGAAAAACTTATCAAACTCAACACCCAAAGAACAAATAATCCAATCAAGAAATAGGCAGAAGACATGAACAGACATTTTTCCAAAGAAGACATCCAAATGGCCCAGAGGCACATGAAAAAGTGCTCAACACGGCTCGGCATCAGGGAAATCCAAATCAAAACCTCAATCAGATACCACCTCACACCCGTCAGAATGGCTCAAATGAACAAGTCAGGGAACGACAGAGGTTGGCGGGGATGTGGAGAAAGGGGAACCCTCCTACACTGGTGGTGGGAATGCAAGCTGGTGCAACCCCTCTGGAAAACAGTATGGAGTTTCCTCACACAGTTGAAATTAGAGCTACCATTCGATCCAGCAATTGCACTCCTGGGTATTTACCCCAAAGATACAAATGTAGGGACCCGAAGCGGTACGTGCACCCCATTGTTTATAGCAGCAATGTCCACAATAGCCAAACTGTGGAAAGAGCCAAGATGTCCATCGACAGATGAATGGATAAAGAAGAGGTGGTATATATATACACAATGGAATATTACGCAGCCATCAAAAGGAATGAGATGTTGCCATGGACAACGACGTGGATGGAACTGGAGGGTCCGACGATTAGTGAAATAAGTCAATCAGAGAAAGACATGTATCATATGACCTCACTGATATGAGGGATTCTTAATCTCAGGAACAGAGTGAGGCTTGCTGGAGTGGTCGGGGGTGGGAAGGATGGGGTGGCTGGGTGATAGACATTGGGGAGGGTATGAGCTGCGGTGAGCGCTGTGAATTGTGTAAGACTGTTGAATCACAGATCTGTACTTCTGAAACAAATAACGCAACATATTTTAAGAAGAAAGGAAAAGAAGGAGACAGCAGGAGAGGAAGAATAAAGGGGAGTTAGTGAGAGGGGGAGACGGACCAGGAGAGATGATGGATTCTGAAAAAGAATCCGAGGTTTCTAGAGGGGAGGTGGGTCGGGGGATTGGTTAGCCTGGTGATGGGTATTAAAGAGGGCACATTCGGCATGGAGCACTGTGTGTTAGGAACAAACAATGAATCATGGGACACTACACCAAAACAAATGATGTAGTACATGGTGATTAACAAAGCAATAAAAAACAAAGACTGTAATAAGAGATGAAGAAGGACACTATATCCTACTTAAAGGGTCTATCCAACAAGAAGATCTAACAATTGTAAATGTCTATGCCCCGAACATGGGAGCATCCAATTATATAAGGCAATTAAGAAGAAAAGCAAAGAAACCCATTGACAACCATACAATCATAGTGGGGGACTTTAACACCCCCCTGACTGAAATGGCCAGATCATCTAAGCAAAAGATCAACAAGGAAATAAAGACTTTAAATGACACACTGGACCAAATGGACTTCACAGACATATTCAGAACGTTCCATCCCAAAGCAAGGGAATACACATTCTTCTCCAGTGCCCATGGAACATTCTCCAGAATGGATCACATCCTAGGTCACAAATCAGGTCTCAACCGGTACCCAAAGATTGGGATCATTCCCTGCACATTTTCAGACCACAATGCTTTGAAACTAGAACTCAATCACAAGAGGAGAGGCGGAAAGAACTCAAATACATGGAGGCTAAAGAGCATCCTACGAAAGAATGAATGGGTCAACCAGGAAATTAAAGAAGAATTTAAAAAACTCATGGAAACCAATGAAAATGAAAACACAACTGTCCAAAATCTTTGGGATACAGCCAAGGCAGTCCTGCGAGGAAAGTATATAGCAATACAAGCCTTTCTCAAGAAACAAGAAAGGTCTCAAATACACACCCTAGCCCTACACCTAAAGGAGCTGGAGAAAGAACGGCAAATAAAGCCTAAACCCAGCAGGAGAAGAGAAATCATGCAGTTCAGAGCAGAAATCAATGAAATAGAACCCAGAAGAACAGTAGAAGTGATCAACGGAACTAGGAGCTGGTTCTTTGAAAGAATTCACAAGACTGATACACCCCTGTCCAGGCTGATCAAAAAGAAAAGAGAAATGACCCAAATCAACAAAATCATGAATGAAAGAGGAGAGATCACAACCAACACCAAAGAAATACAAACAATTATAAGAACGTAATCTGAGCAACCCTAGGGCAGCAAATTCCATAACCTGGAAGAAATGGGTGCATTCCTAGAGATGTGTCAACTACCAAAACTGACCCAGGAAGAAATAGAAAACCTGAACACTCCTATAACCACGAAGGCAATTGAAGTAGTCATCAAAAACCTCCCAAGAAACCAAAGCCCAGGGCCAGATGGTTTCCCAGGGGAATTCTATCAGACATTTAAAGAAGAATTAATACCTATTCTCCTGAAACTGTTCCAAACAATAGAAATGGAAGGAAAACTTCCAAACTCATTTTATGAGGCCACCATTACCTTGATCCCAAAACCAGACAAAGATCCCATCAAAAAGGAGAATTAGAGACCAATATCCTTGATGAACATCGATGCAAAAATTCTCACCAAAATCCTAGCCAAGAGGACCCAACAGTACATGAAAAGGAGTATTCACCATGAGCAAGTGGGATTTATCCCTGGGCTGCAAGGCTGGTTCAACATCCGCAAATCAGTCAACGTGATCAAATACATTAACAAAAGAAAGAACGAGAATCGTAGGATCCTCTCAATAGATGCAGAAAAAGCATTGGACAGAGTACAGCACACTTTCTGGATCAAAACTCTTCAGAGTATAGGGACAGCGGGTACATACCTCAATATCATAAAAGCCATCTACGAAAACCCTACAGCGAATATCATTCTCAATGGGGAAAAGCTGAGATCTTTTCCCCTAAGGTCAGCAACGCGGCAGGGAGAGCCACTCTCACCACTGCTATTCAACATAGTATTAGAAGTCCTAGCCACAGCAATCAGACAACAAAAAGAAATCAAAGGCATCCAAATCGGCAGAGAGGAAGTCAAACTCTCACTCTTTGCAGATGATATGATACTTTCCGTGGAAAACCCAAAAGACTCCACCCCAAAACTGCTAGAACTCACACAGCAATTCCGTCAAGTAGCAGGCTATAAAATCAATGCACAGAAATCAGTGGCATTCCTATACACCAACAACAAGACAGAAGAGAGACAAATCAAGGAGTCGATCCCATTCACAACTGCTCCCAAAACCAGAAGAGACCTAGGAATACATTGAACCCAAGAGGCAGAGGATCTGTACTCAGAAAACTACAAAATACGCAGGAAAGAAATTGAAGAAGACACAAAGAAATGGAAAAACGTTCCATGCTCATGGATTGGGAGAACCAACATTGTGAAGAGGTCAATGCTACCTAGAGCAATCTACACATGCAATGCAATCCCCATCAAAATAGCATCCACTTTTTTCCAAGAAATGGAACAAATAATCCTAAAATTTGAATGGAACCAGAAGAGACCCCGAATAGCCAGAGGAATATTGAGAAAGAAAAGCAAAGCTGGCGGCATCACAATTCTGGACTTCCAGCTCTATGACAAAGCTGTCATCATCAAGACAGTATGGTACTGGCACAAAAACAGACACATGGATCCATGGAACAGAATCGAGAGCCCAGAAATGGACCCTCAACTCTATGGTCAACTTATCTTTGACAGAGCAGGAAGGAATGTCCAATGGCAAAAAGAGAGTCTCTTCAACAACTGGTGTTGGGAGAATTGGACAGCCCCATGCAGAAGAATGACACTGGACCATTTCCTGACACCACACACAAAAGTAGACGCCAAATGGTTGAAAGACCCCAATGTGAGACAGGAGCCCATCAAAATCCTAAAGGAGAACACAGGTAGCAAGCTCTTCGACCTCAGCCGCAGCAACTTCTTCCTAGAAACATCACCAAAGGCACGGGAAGCCAGGGCAAAAATGAACTGTTGGGATTTCATCAAGATAAAAAGCTTTGGCACAGCAAAAGGAACAGTCCACAAAACCAAAAGACAACCGACAGAATGGGAGAAATTATTTGCAAATGACATATCCGATAAAGGGCTACTATCCAATATGTAGAAAAACTTATCAAACTCAACACCCAAAGAACAAATAATCCAATCAAGAAATAGGCAGAAGACATGAACAGACATTTTTCCAAAGAAGACATCCAAATGGCCCAGAGGCACATGAAAAAGTGCTCAACACGGCTCGGCATCAGGGAAATCCAAATCAAAACCTCAATCAGATACCACCTCACACCCGTCAGAATGGCTCAAATGAACAAGTCAGGGAACGACAGAGGTTGGCGGGGATGTGGAGAAAGGGGAACCCTCCTACACTGGTGGTGGGAATGCAAGCTGGTGCAACCCCTCTGGAAAACAGTATGGAGTTTCCTCACACAGTTGAAATTAGAGCTACCATTCGATCCAGCAATTGCACTCCTGGGTATTTACCCCAAAGATACAAATGTAGGGACCCGAAGCGGTACGTGCACCCCATTGTTTATAGCAGCAATGTCCACAATAGCCAAACTGTGGAAAGAGCCAAGATGTCCATCGACAGATGAATGGATAAAGAAGAGGTGGTATATATATACACAATGGAATATTACGCAGCCATCAAAAGGAATGAGATGTTGCCATGGACAACGACGTGGATGGAACTGGAGGGTCCGACGATTAGTGAAATAAGTCAATCAGAGAAAGACATGGATCATATGACCTCACTGATATGAGGGATTCTTAATCTCAGGAACAGAGTGAGGCTTGCTGGAGTGGTCGGGGCTGGGAAGGATGGGGTGGCTGGGTGATAGACATTGGGGAGGGTATGAGCTGCGGTGAGCGCTGTGAATTGTGTAAGACTGTTGAATCACAGATCTGTACTTCTGAAACAAATAACGCAACATATTTTAAGAAGAAAGGAAAAGAAGGAGACAGCAGGAGAGGAAGAATAAAGGGGAGTTAGTGAGAGGGGGAGACGGACCAGGAGAGATGATGGATTCTGAAAAAGAATCCGAGGTTTCTAGAGGGGAGGTGGGTCGGGGGATTGGTTAGCCTGGTGATGGGTATTAAAGAGGGCACATTCAGCATGGAGCACTGTGTGTTAGGAACAAACAATGAATCATGGGACACTACACCAAAACAAATGATGTAGTACATGGTGATTAACAAAGCAATAAAAAACAAAGACTGTAATAAGAGATGAAGAAGGACACTATATCCTACTTAAAGGGTCTATCCAACAAGAAGATCTAACAATTGTAAATGTCTATGCCCCGAACATGGGAGCATCCAATTATATAAGGCAATTAAGAAGAAAAGCAAAGAAACCCATTGACAACCATACAATCATAGTGGGGGACTTTAACACCCCCCTGACTGAAATGGCCAGATCATCTAAGCAAAAGATCAACAAGGAAATAAAGACTTTAAATGACACACTGGACCAAATGGACTTCACAGACATATTCAGAACGTTCCATCCCAAAGCAAGGGAATACACATTCTTCTCCAGTGCCCATGGAACATTCTCCAGAATGGATCACATCCTAGGTCACAAATCAGGTCTCAACCGGTACCCAAAGATTGGGATCATTCCCTGCACATTTTCAGACCACAATGCTTTGAAACTAGAACTCAATCACAAGAGGAGAGGCGGAAAGAACTCAAATACATGGAGGCTAAAGAGCATCCTACGAAAGAATGAATGGGTCAACCAGGAAATTAAAGAAGAATTTAAAAAACTCATGGAAACCAATGAAAATGAAAACACAACTGTCCAAAATCTTTGGGATACAGCCAAGGCAGTCCTGCGAGGAAAGTATATAGCAATACAAGCCTTTCTCAAGAAACAAGAAAGGTCTCAAATACACACCCTAGCCCTACACCTAAAGGAGCTGGAGAAAGAACGGCAAATAAAGCCTAAACCCAGCAGGAGAAGAGAAATCATGCAGTTCAGAGCAGAAATCAATGAAATAGAACCCAGAAGAACAGTAGAAGTGATCAACGGAACTAGGAGCTGGTTCTTTGAAAGAATTCACAAGACTGATACACCCCTGTCCAGGCTGATCAAAAAGAAAAGAGAAATGACCCAAATCAACAAAATCATGAATGAAAGAGGAGAGATCACAACCAACACCAAAGAAATACAAACAATTATAAGAACGTAATCTGAGCAACCCTAGGGCAGCAAATTCCATAACCTGGAAGAAATGGGTGCATTCCTAGAGATGTGTCAACTACCAAAACTGACCCAGGAAGAAATAGAAAACCTGAACACTCCTATAACCACGAAGGCAATTGAAGTAGTCATCAAAAACCTCCCAAGAAACCAAAGCCCAGGGCCAGATGGTTTCCCAGGGGAATTCTATCAGACATTTAAAGAAGAATTAATACCTATTCTCCTGAAACTGTTCCAAACAATAGAAATGGAAGGAAAACTTCCAAACTCATTTTATGAGGCCACCATTACCTTGATCCCAAAACCAGACAAAGATCCCATCAAAAAGGAGAATTAGAGACCAATATCCTTGATGAACATCGATGCAAAAATTCTCACCAAAATCCTAGCCAAGAGGACCCAACAGTACATGAAAAGGAGTATTCACCATGAGCAAGTGGGATTTATCCCTGGGCTGCAAGGCTGGTTCAACATCCGCAAATCAGTCAACGTGATCAAATACATTAACAAAAGAAAGAACGAGAACCGTAGGATCCTCTCAATAGATGCAGAAAAAGCATTGGACAGAGTACAGCACCCTTTCTGGATCAAAACTCTTCAGAGTATAGGGACAGCGGGTACATACCTCAATATCATAAAAGCCATCTACGAAAACCCTACAGCGAATATCATTCTCAATGGGGAAAAGCTGAGATCTTTTCCCCTAAGGTCAGCAACGCGGCAGGGAGAGCCACTCTCACCACTGCTATTCAACATAGTATTAGAAGTCCTAGCCACAGCAATCAGACAACAAAAAGAAATCAAAGGCATCCAAATCGGCAGAGAGGAAGTCAAACTCTCACTCTTTGCAGATGATATGATACTTTCCGTGGAAAACCCAAAAGACTCCACCCCAAAACTGCTAGAACTCACACAGCAATTCCGTCAAGTAGCAGGCTATAAAATCAATGCACAGAAATCAGTGGCATTCCTATACACCAACAACAAGACAGAAGAGAGACAAATCAAGGAGTCGATCCCATTCACAACTGCTCCCAAAACCAGAAGAGACCTAGGAATACATTGAACCCAAGAGGCAGAGGATCTGTACTCAGAAAACTACAAAATACGCAGGAAAGAAATTGAAGAAGACACAAAGAAACGGAAAAACGTTCCATGCTCATGGATTGGGAGAACCAACATTGTGAAGAGGTCAATGCTACCTAGAGCAATCTACACATGCAATGCAATCCCCATCAAAATAGCATCCACTTTTTTCCAAGAAATGGAACAAATAATCCTAAAATTTGAATGGAACCAGAAGAGACCCCGAATAGCCAGAGGAATATTGAGAAAGAAAAGCAAAGCTGGCGGCATCACAATTCTGGACTTCCAGCTCTATGACAAAGCTGTCATCATCAAGACAGTATGGTACTGGCACAAAAACAGACACATGGATCCATGGAACAGAATCGAGAGCCCAGAAATGGACCCTCAACTCTATGGTCAACTTATCTTTGACAGAGCAGGAAGGAATGTCCAATGGCAAAAAGAGAGTCTCTTCAACAACTGGTGTTGGGAGAATTGGACAGCCCCATGCAGAAGAATGACACTGGACCATTTCCTGACACCACACACAAAAGTAGACGCCAAATGGTTGAAAGACCCCAATGTGAGACAGGAGCCCATCAAAATCCTAAAGGAGAACACAGGTAGCAAGCTCTTCGACCTCAGCCGCAGCAACTTCTTCCTAGAAACATCACCAAAGGCACGGGAAGCCAGGGCAAAAATGAACTGTTGGGATTTCATCAAGATAAAAAGCTTTGGCACAGCAAAAGGAACAGTCCACAAAACGAAAAGACAACCGACAGAATGGGAGAAATTATTTGCAAATGACATATCCGATAAAGGGCTACTATCCAATATGTAGAAAAACTTATCAAACTCAACACCCAAAGAACAAATAATCCAATCAAGAAATAGGCAGAAGACATGAACAGACATTTTTCCAAAGAAGACATCCAAATGGCCCAGAGGCACATGAAAAAGTGCTCAACACGGCTCGGCATCAGGGAAATCCAAATCAAAACCTCAATCAGATACCACCTCACACCCGTCAGAATGGCTCAAATGAACAAGTCAGGGAACGACAGAGGTTGGCGGGGATGTGGAGAAAGGGGAACCCTCCTACACTGGTGGTGGGAATGCAAGCTGGTGCAACCCCTCTGGAAAACAGTATGGAGTTTCCTCACACAGTTGAAATTAGAGCTACCATTCGATCCAGCAATTGCACTCCTGGGTATTTACCCCAAAGATACAAATGTAGGGACCCGAAGCGGTACGTGCACCCCATTGTTTATAGCAGCAATGTCCACAATAGCCAAACTGTGGAAAGAGCCAAGATGTCCATCGACAGATGAATGGATAAAGAAGAGGTGGTATATATATACACAATGGAATATTACGCAGCCATCAAAAGGAATGAGATGTTGCCATGGACAACGACGTGGATGGAACTGGAGGGTCCGACGATTAGTGAAATAAGTCAATCAGAGAAAGACATGGATCATATGACCTCACTGATATGAGGGATTCTTAATCTCAGGAACAGAGTGAGGCTTGCTGGAGTGGTCGGGGCTGGGAAGGATGGGGTGGCTGGGTGATAGACATTGGGGAGGGTATGAGCTGCGGTGAGCGCTGTGAATTGTGTAAGACTGTTGAATCACAGATCTGTACTTCTGAAACAAATAACGCAACATATTTTAAGAAGAAAGGAAAAGAAGGAGACAGCAGGAGAGGAAGAATAAAGGGGAGTTAGTGAGAGGGGGAGACGGACCAGGAGAGATGATGGATTCTGAAAAAGAATCCGAGGTTTCTAGAGGGGAGGTGGGTCGGGGGATTGGTTAGCCTGGTGATGGGTATTAAAGAGGGCACATTCAGCATGGAGCACTGTGTGTTAGGAACAAACAATGAATCATGGGACACTACACCAAAACAAATGATGTAGTACATGGTGATTAACAAAGCAATAAAAAACAAAGACTGTAATAAGAGATGAAGAAGGACACTATATCCTACTTAAAGGGTCTATCCAACAAGAAGATCTAACAATTGTAAATGTCTATGCCCCGAACATGGGAGCATCCAATTATATAAGGCAATTAAGAAGAAAAGCAAAGAAACCCATTGACAACCATACAATCATAGTGGGGGACTTTAACACCCCCCTGACTGAAATGGCCAGATCATCTAAGCAAAAGATCAACAAGGAAATAAAGACTTTAAATGACACACTGGACCAAATGGACTTCACAGACATATTCAGAACGTTCCATCCCAAAGCAAGGGAATACACATTCTTCTCCAGTGCCCATGGAACATTCTCCAGAATGGATCACATCCTAGGTCACAAATCAGGTCTCAACCGGTACCCAAAGATTGGGATCATTCCCTGCACATTTTCAGACCACAATGCTTTGAAACTAGAACTCAATCACAAGAGGAGAGGCGGAAAGAACTCAAATACATGGAGGCTAAAGAGCATCCTACGAAAGAATGAATGGGTCAACCAGGAAATTAAAGAAGAATTTAAAAAACTCATGGAAACCAATGAAAATGAAAACACAACTGTCCAAAATCTTTGGGATACAGCCAAGGCAGTCCTGCGAGGAAAGTATATAGCAATACAAGCCTTTCTCAAGAAACAAGAAAGGTCTCAAATACACACCCTAGCCCTACACCTAAAGGAGCTGGAGAAAGAACGGCAAATAAAGCCTAAACCCAGCAGGAGAAGAGAAATCATGCAGTTCAGAGCAGAAATCAATGAAATAGAACCCAGAAGAACAGTAGAAGTGATCAACGGAACTAGGAGCTGGTTCTTTGAAAGAATTCACAAGACTGATACACCCCTGTCCAGGCTGATCAAAAAGAAAAGAGAAATGACCCAAATCAACAAAATCATGAATGAAAGAGGAGAGATCACAACCAACACCAAAGAAATACAAACAATTATAAGAACGTAATCTGAGCAACCCTAGGGCAGCAAATTCCATAACCTGGAAGAAATGGGTGCATTCCTAGAGATGTGTCAACTACCAAAACTGACCCAGGAAGAAATAGAAAACCTGAACAGTCCTATAACCACGAAGGCAATTGAAGTAGTCATCAAAAACCTCCCAAGAAACCAAAGCCCAGGGCCAGATGGTTTCCCAGGGGAATTCTATCAGACATTTAAAGAAGAATTAATACCTATTCTCCTGAAACTGTTCCCAACAATAGAAATGGAAGGAAAACTTCCAAACTCATTTTATGAGGCCACCATTACCTTGATCCCAAAACCAGACAAAGATCCCATCAAAAAGGAGAATTAGAGACCAATATCCTTCATGAACATCGATGCAAAAATTCTCACCAAAATCCTAGCCAAGAGGACCCAACAGTACATGAAAAGGAGTATTCACCATGAGCAAGTGGGATTTATCCCTGGGCTGCAAGGCTGGTTCAACATCCGCAAATCAGTCAACGTGATCAAATACATTAACAAAAGAAAGAACGAGAATCGTAGGATCCTCTCAATAGATGCAGAAAAAGCATTGGACAGAGTACAGCACCCTTTCTGGATCAAAACTCTTCAGAGTATAGGGACAGCGGGTACATACCTCAATATCATAAAAGCCATCTACGAAAACCCTACAGCGAATATCATTCTCAATGGGGAAAAGCTGAGATCTTTTCCCCTAAGGTCAGCAACGCGGCAGGGAGAGCCACTCTCACCACTGCTATTCAACATAGTATTAGAAGTCCTAGCCACAGCAATCAGACAACAAAAAGAAATCAAAGGCATCCAAATCGGCAGAGAGGAAGTCAAACTCTCACTCTTTGCAGATGATATGATACTTTACGTGGAAAACCCAAAAGACTCCACCCCAAAACTGCTAGAACTCACACAGCAATTCCGTCAAGTAGCAGGCTATAAAATCAATGCACAGAAATCAGTGGCATTCCTATACACCAACAACAAGACAGAAGAGAGACAAATCAAGGAGTCGATCCCATTCACAACTGCTCCCAAAACCAGAAGAGACCTAGGAATACATTGAACCCAAGAGGCAGAGGATCTGTACTCAGAAAACTACAAAATACGCAGGAAAGAAATTGAAGAAGACACAAAGAAACGGAAAAACGTTCCATGCTCATGGATTGGGAGAACCAACATTGTGAAGAGGTCAATGCTACCTAGAGCAATCTACACATGCAATGCAATCCCCATCAAAATAGCATCCACTTTTTTCCAAGAAATGGAACAAATAATCCTAAAATTTGAATGGAACCAGAAGAGACCCCGAATAGCCAGAGGAATATTGAGAAAGAAAAGCAAAGCTGGCGGCATCACAATTCTGGACTTCCAGCTCTATGACAAAGCTGTCATCATCAAGACAGTATGGTACTGGCACAAAAACAGACACATGGATCCATGGAACAGAATCGAGAGCCCAGAAATGGACCCTCAACTCTATGGTCAACTTATCTTTGACAGAGCAGGAAGGAATGTCCAATGGCAAAAAGAGAGTCTCTTCAACAACTGGTGTTGGGAGAATTGGACAGCCCCATGCAGAAGAATGACACTGGACCATTTCCTGACACCACACACAAAAGTAGACGCCAAATGGTTGAAAGACCCCAATGTGAGACAGGAGCCCATCAAAATCCTAAAGGAGAACACAGGTAGCAAGCTCTTCGACCTCAGCCGCAGCAACTTCTTCCTAGAAACATCACCAAAGGCACGGGAAGCCAGGGCAAAAATGAACTGTTGGGATTTCATCAAGATAAAAAGCTTTGGCACAGCAAAAGGAACAGTCCACAAAACCAAAAGACAACCGACAGAATGGGAGAAATTATTTGCAAATGACATATCCGATAAAGGGCTACTATCCAATATGTAGAAAAACTTATCAAACTCAACACCCAAAGAACAAATAATCCAATCAAGAAATAGGCAGAAGACATGAACAGACATTTTTCCAAAGAAGACATCCAAATGGCCCAGAGGCACATGAAAAAGTGCTCAACACGGCTCGGCATCAGGGAAATCCAAATCAAAACCTCAATCAGATACCACCTCACACCCGTCAGAATGGCTCAAATGAACAAGTCAGGGAACGACAGAGGTTGGCGGGGATGTGGAGAAAGGGGAACCCTCCTACACTGGTGGTGGGAATGCAAGCTGGTGCAACCCCTCTGGAAAACAGTATGGAGTTTCCTCACACAGTTGAAATTAGAGCTACCATTCGATCCAGCAATTGCACTCCTGGGTATTTACCCCAAAGATACAAATGTAGGGACCCGAAGCGGTACGTGCACCCCATTGTTTATAGCAGCAATGTCCACAATAGCCAAACTGTGGAAAGAGCCAAGATGTCCATCGACAGATGAATGGATAAAGAAGAGGTGGTATATATATACACAATGGAATATTACGCAGCCATCAAAAGGAATGAGATGTTGCCATGGACAACGACGTGGATGGAACTGGAGGGTCCGACGATTAGTGAAATAAGTCAATCAGAGAAAGACATGGATCATATGACCTCACTGATATGAGGGATTCTTAATCTCAGGAACAGAGTGAGGCTTGCTGGAGTGGTCGGGGCTGGGAAGGATGGGGTGGCTGGGTGATAGACATTGGGGAGGGTATGAGCTGCGGTGAGCGCTGTGAATTGTGTAAGACTGTTGAATCACAGATCTGTACTTCTGAAACAAATAACGCAACATATTTTAAGAAGAAAGGAAAAGAAGGAGACAGCAGGAGAGGAAGAATAAAGGGGAGTTAGTGAGAGGGGGAGACGGACCAGGAGAGATGATGGATTCTGAAAAAGAATCCGAGGTTTCTAGAGGGGAGGTGGGTCGGGGGATTGGTTAGCCTGGTGATGGGTATTAAAGAGGGCACATTCAGCATGGAGCACTGTGTGTTAGGAACAAACAATGAATCATGGGACACTACACCAAAACAAATGATGTAGTACATGGTGATTAACAAAGCAATAAAAAACAAAGACTGTAATAAGAGATGAAGAAGGACACTATATCCTACTTAAAGGGTCTATCCAACAAGAAGATCTAACAATTGTAAATGTCTATGCCCCGAACATGGGAGCATCCAATTATATAAGGCAATTAAGAAGAAAAGCAAAGAAACCCATTGACAACCATACAATCATAGTGGGGGACTTTAACACCCCCCTGACTGAAATGGCCAGATCATCTAAGCAAAAGATCAACAAGGAAATAAAGACTTTAAATGACACACTGGACCAAATGGACTTCACAGACATATTCAGAACGTTCCATCCCAAAGCAAGGGAATACACATTCTTCTCCAGTGCCCATGGAACATTCTCCAGAATGGATCACATCCTAGGTCACAAATCAGGTCTCAACCGGTACCCAAAGATTGGGATCATTCCCTGCACATTTTCAGACCACAATGCTTTGAAACTAGAACTCAATCACAAGAGGAGAGTCGGAAAGAACTCAAATACATGGAGGCTAAAGAGCATCCTACGAAAGAATGAATGGGTCAACCAGGAAATTAAAGAAGAATTTAAAAAACTCATGGAAACCAATGAAAATGAAAACACAACTGTCCAAAATCTTTGGGATACAGCCAAGGCAGTCCTGCGAGGAAAGTATATAGCAATACAAGCCTTTCTCAAGAAACAAGAAAGGTCTCAAATACACACCCTAGCCCTACACCTAAAGGAGCTGGAGAAAGAACGGCAAATAAAGCCTAAACCCAGCAGGAGAAGAGAAATCATGCAGTTCAGAGCAGAAATCAATGAAATAGAACCCAGAAGAACAGTAGAAGTGATCAACGGAACTAGGAGCTGGTTCTTTGAAAGAATTCACAAGACTGATACACCCCTGTCCAGGCTGATCAAAAAGAAAAGAGAAATGACCCAAATCAACAAAATCATGAATGAAAGAGGAGAGATCACAACCAACACCAAAGAAATACAAACAATTATAAGAACGTAATCTGAGCAACCCTAGGGCAGCAAATTCCATAACCTGGAAGAAATGGGTGCATTCCTAGAGATGTGTCAACTACCAAAACTGACCCAGGAAGAAATAGAAAACCTGAACACTCCTATAACCACGAAGGCAATTGAAGTAGTCATCAAAAACCTCCCAAGAAACCAAAGCCCAGGGCCAGATGGTTTCCCAGGGGAATTCTATCAGACATTTAAAGAAGAATTAATACCTATTCTCCTGAAACTGTTCCAAACAATAGAAATGGAAGGAAAACTTCCAAACTCATTTTATGAGGCCACCATTACCTTGATCCCAAAACCAGACAAAGATCCCATCAAAAAGGAGAATTAGAGACCAATATCCTTGATGAACATCGATGCAAAAATTCTCACCAAAATCCTAGCCAAGAGGACCCAACAGTACATGAAAAGGAGTATTCACCATGAGCAAGTGGGATTTATCCCTGGGCTGCAAGGCTGGTTCAACATCCGCAAATCAGTCAACGTGATCAAATACATTAACAAAAGAAAGAACGAGAATCGTAGGATCCTCTCAATAGATGCAGAAAAAGCATTGGACAGAGTACAGCACCCTTTCTGGATCAAAACTCTTCAGAGTATAGGGACAGCGGGTACATACCTCAATATCATAAAAGCCATCTACGAAAACCCTACAGCGAATATCATTCTCAATGGGGAAAAGCTGAGATCTTTTCCCCTAAGGTCAGCAACGCGGCAGGGAGAGCCACTCTCACCACTGCTATTCAACATAGTATTAGAAGTCCTAGCCACAGCAATCAGACAACAAAAAGAAATCAAAGGCATCCAAATCGGCAGAGAGGAAGTCAAACTCTCACTCTTTGCAGATGATATGATACTTTCCGTGGAAAACCCAAAAGACTCCACCCCAAAACTGCTAGAACTCACACAGCAATTCCGTCAAGTAGCAGGCTATAAAATCAATGCACAGAAATCAGTGGCATTCCTATACACCAACAACAAGACAGAAGAGAGACAAATCAAGGAGTCGATCCCATTCACAACTGCTCCCAAAACCAGAAGAGACCTAGGAATACATTGAACCCAAGAGGCAGAGGATCTGTACTCAGAAAACTACAAAATACGCAGGAAAGAAATTGAAGAAGACACAAAGAAACGGAAAAACGTTCCATGCTCATGGATTGGGAGAACCAACATTGTGAAGAGGTCAATGCTACCTAGAGCAATCTACACATGCAATGCAATCCCCATCAAAATAGCATCCACTTTTTTCCAAGAAATGGAACAAATAATCCTAAAATTTGAATGGAACCAGAAGAGACCCCGAATAGCCAGAGGAATATTGAGAAAGAAAAGCAAAGCTGGCGGCATCACAATTCTGGACTTCCAGCTCTATGACAAAGCTGTCATCATCAAGACAGTATGGTACTGGCACAAAAACAGACACATGGATCCATGGAACAGAATCGAGAGCCCAGAAATGGACCCTCAACTCTATGGTCAACTTATCTTTGACAGAGCAGGGAGGAATGTCCAATGGCAAAAAGAGAGTCTCTTCAACAACTGGTGTTGGGAGAATTGGACAGCCCCATGCAGAAGAATGACACTGGACCATTTCCTGACACCACACACAAAAGTAGACGCCAAATGGTTGAAAGACCCCAATGTGAGACAGGAGCCCATCAAAATCCTAAAGGAGAACACAGGTAGCAAGCTCTTCGACCTCAGCCGCAGCAACTTCTTCCTAGAAACATCACCAAAGGCACGGGAAGCCAGGGCAAAAATGAACTGTTGGGATTTCATCAAGATAAAAAGCTTTGGCACAGCAAAAGGAACAGTCCACAAAACCAAAAGACAACCGACAGAATGGGAGAAATTATTTGCAAATGACATATCCGATAAAGGGCTACTATCCAATATGTAGAAAAACTTATCAAACTCAACACCCAAAGAACAAATAATCCAATCAAGAAATAGGCAGAAGACATGAACAGACATTTTTCCAAAGAAGACATCCAAATGGCCCAGAGGCACATGAAAAAGTGCTCAACACGGCTCGGCATCAGGGAAATCCAAATCAAAACCTCAATCAGATACCACCTCACACCCGTCAGAATGGCTCAAATGAACAAGTCAGGGAACGACAGAGGTTGGCGGGGATGTGGAGAAAGGGGAACCCTCCTACACTGGTGGTGGGAATGCAAGCTGGTGCAACCCCTCTGGAAAACAGTATGGAGTTTCCTCACACAGTTGAAATTAGAGCTACCATTCGATCCAGCAATTGCACTCCTGGGTATTTACCCCAAAGATACAAATGTAGGGACCCGAAGCGGTACGTGCACCCCATTGTTTATAGCAGCAATGTCCACAATAGCCAAACTGTGGAAAGAGCCAAGATGTCCATCGACAGATGAATGGATAAAGAAGAGGTGGTATATATATACACAATGGAATATTACGCAGCCATCAAAAGGAATGAGATGTTGCCATGGACAACGACGTGGATGGAACTGGAGGGTCCGACGATTAGTGAAATAAGTCAATCAGAGAAAGACATGGATCATATGACCTCACTGATATGAGGGATTCTTAATCTCAGGAACAGAGTGAGGCTTGCTGGAGTGGTCGGGGCTGGGAAGGATGGGGTGGCTGGGTGATAGACATTGGGGAGGGTATGAGCTGCGGTGAGCGCTGTGAATTGTGTAAGACTGTTGAATCACAGATCTGTACTTCTGAAACAAATAACGCAACATATTTTAAGAAGAAAGGAAAAGAAGGAGACAGCAGGAGAGGAAGAATAAAGGGGAGTTAGTGAGAGGGGGAGACGGACCAGGAGAGATGATGGATTCTGAAAAAGAATCCGAGGTTTCTAGAGGGGAGGTGGGTCGGGGGATTGGTTAGCCTGGTGATGGGTATTAAAGAGGGCACATTCAGCATGGAGCACTGTGTGTTAGGAACAAACAATGAATCATGGGACACTACACCAAAACAAATGATGTAGTACATGGTGATTAACAAAGCAATAAAAAACAAAGACTGTAATAAGAGATGAAGAAGGACACTATATCCTACTTAAAGGGTCTATCCAACAAGAAGATCTAACAATTGTAAATGTCTATGCCCCGAACATGGGAGCATCCAATTATATAAGGCAATTAAGAAGAAAAGCAAAGAAACCCATTGACAACCATACAATCATAGTGGGGGACTTTAACACCCCCCTGACTGAAATGGCCAGATCATCTAAGCAAAAGATCAACAAGGAAATAAAGACTTTAAATGACACACTGGACCAAATGGACTTCACAGACATATTCAGAACGTTCCATCCCAAAGCAAGGGAATACACATTCTTCTCCAGTGCCCATGGAACATTCTCCAGAATGGATCACATCCTAGGTCACAAATCAGGTCTCAACCGGTACCCAAAGATTGGGATCATTCCCTGCACATTTTCAGACCACAATGCTTTGAAACTAGAACTCAATCACAAGAGGAGAGTCGGAAAGAACTCAAATACATGGAGGCTAAAGAGCATCCTACGAAAGAATGAATGGGTCAACCAGGAAATTAAAGAAGAATTTAAAAAACTCATGGAAACCAATGAAAATGAAAACACAACTGTCCAAAATCTTTGGGATACAGCCAAGGCAGTCCTGCGAGGAAAGTATATAGCAATACAAGCCTTTCTCAAGAAACAAGAAAGGTCTCAAATACACACCCTAGCCCTACACCTAAAGGAGCTGGAGAAAGAACGGCAAATAAAGCCTAAACCCAGCAGGAGAAGAGAAATCATGCAGTTCAGAGCAGAAATCAATGAAATAGAACCCAGAAGAACAGTAGAAGTGATCAACGGAACTAGGAGCTGGTTCTTTGAAAGAATTCACAAGACTGATACACCCCTGTCCAGGCTGATCAAAAAGAAAAGAGAAATGACCCAAATCAACAAAATCATGAATGAAAGAGGAGAGATCACAACCAACACCAAAGAAATACAAACAATTATAAGAACGTAATCTGAGCAACCCTAGGGCAGCAAATTCCATAACCTGGAAGAAATGGGTGCATTCCTAGAGATGTGTCAACTACCAAAACTGACCCAGGAAGAAATAGAAAACCTGAACACTCCTATAACCACGAAGGCAATTGAAGTAGTCATCAAAAACCTCCCAAGAAACCAAAGCCCAGGGCCAGATGGTTTCCCAGGGGAATTGATCAGACATTTAAAGAAGAATTAATACCTATTCTCCTGAAACTGTTCCCAACAATAGAAATGGAAGGAAAACTTCCAAACTCATTTTATGAGGCCACCATTACCTTGATCCCAAAACCAGACAAAGATCCCATCAAAAAGGAGAATTAGAGCCCAATATCCTTGATGAACATCGATGCAAAAATTCTCACCAAAATCCTAGCCAAGAGGACCCAACAGTACATGAAAAGGAGTATTCACCATGAGCAAGTGGGATTTATCCCTGGGCTGCAAGGCTGGTTCAACATCCGCAAATCAGTCAACGTGATCAAATACATTAAGAAAAGAAAGAACGAGAACCGTAGGATCCTCTCAATAGATGCAGAAAAAGCATTGGACAGAGTACAGCACCCTTTCTGGATCAAAACTCTTCAGAGTATAGGGACAGCGGGTACATACCTCAATATCATAAAAGCCATCTACGAAAACCCTACAGCGAATATCATTCTCAATGGGGAAAAGCTGAGATCTTTTCCCCTAAGGTCAGCAACGCGGCAGGGAGAGCCACTCTCACCACTGCTATTCAACATAGTATTAGAAGTCCTAGCCACAGCAATCAGACAACAAAAAGAAATCAAAGGCATCCAAATCGGCAGAGAGGAAGTCAAACTCTCACTCTTTGCAGATGATATGATACTTTACGTGGAAAACCCAAAAGACTCCACCCCAAAACTGCTAGAACTCACACAGCAATTCCGTCAAGTAGCAGGCTATAAAATCAATGCACAGAAATCAGTGGCATTCCTATACACCAACAACAAGACAGAAGAGAGACAAATCAAGGAGTCGATCCCATTCACAACTGCTCCCAAAACCAGAAGAGACCTAGGAATACATTGAACCCAAGAGGCAGAGGATCTGTACTCAGAAAACTACAAAATACGCAGGAAAGAAATTGAAGAAGACACAAAGAAACGGAAAAACGTTCCATGCTCATGGACTGGGAGAACCAACATTGTGAAGAGGTCAATGCTACCTAGAGCAATCTACACATGCAATGCAATCCCCATCAAAATAGCATCCACTTTTTTCCAAGAAATGGAACAAATAATCCTAAAATTTGAATGGAACCAGAAGAGACCCCGAATAGCCAGAGGAATATTGAGAAAGAAAAGCAAAGCTGGCGGCATCACAATTCTGGACTTCCAGCTCTATGACAAAGCTGTCATCATCAAGACAGTATGGTACTGGCACAAAAACAGACACATGGATCCATGGAACAGAATCGAGAGCCCAGAAATGGACCCTCAACTCTATGGTCAACTTATCTTTGACAGAGCAGGGAGGAATGTCCAATGGCAAAAAGAGAGTCTCTTCAACAACTGGTGTTGGGAGAATTGGACAGCCCCATGCAGAAGAATGACACTGGACCATTTCCTGACATCACACACAAAAGTAGACGCCAAATGGTTGAAAGACCCCAATGTGAGACAGGAGCCCATCAAAATCCTAAAGGAGAACACAGGTAGCAAGCTCTTCGACCTCAGCCGCAGCAACTTCTTCCTAGAAACATCACCAAAGGCACGGGAAGCCAGGGCAAAAATGAACTGTTGGGATTTCATGAAGATAAAAAGCTTTGGCACAGCAAAAGGAACAGTCCACAAAACCAAAAGACAACCGACAGAATGGGAGAAATTATTTGCAAATGACATATCCGATAAAGGGCTACTATCCAATATGTAGAAAAACTTATCAAACTCAACACCCAAAGAACAAATAATCCAATCAAGAAATAGGCAGAAGACATGAACAGACATTTTTCCAAAGAAGACATCCAAATGGCCCAGAGGCACATGAAAAAGTGCTCAACACGGCTCGGCATCAGGGAAATCCAAATCAAAACCTCAATCAGATACCACCTCACACCCGTCAGAATGGCTCAAATGAACAAGTCAGGGAACGACAGAGGTTGGCGGGGATGTGGAGAAAGGGGAACCCTCCTACACTGGTGGTGGGAATGCAAGCTGGTGCAACCCCTCTGGAAAACAGTATGGAGTTTCCTCACACAGTTGAAATTAGAGCTACCATTCGATCCAGCAATTGCACTCCTGGGTATTTACCCCAAAGATACAAATGTAGGGACCCGAAGCGGTACGTGCACCCCATTGTTTATAGCAGCAATGTCCACAATAGCCAAACTGTGGAAAGAGCCAAGATGTCCATCGAGAGATGAATGGATAAAGAAGAGGTGGTATATATATACACAATGGAATATTACGCAGCCATCAAAAGGAATGAGATGTTGCCATGGACAACGACGTGGATGGAACTGGAGGGTCCGACGATTAGTGAAATAAGTCAATCAGAGAAAGACATGTATCATATGACCTCACTGATATGAGGGATTCTTAATCTCAGGAACAGAGTGAGGCTTGCTGGAGTGGTCGGGGGTGGGAAGGATGGGGTGGCTGGGTGATAGACATTGGGGAGGGTATGAGCTGCGGTGAGCGCTGTGAATTGTGTAAGACTGTTGAATCACAGATCTGTACTTCTGAAACAAATAACGCAACATATTTTAAGAATAAAGGAAAAGAAGGAGACAGCAGGAGAGGAAGAATAAAGGGGAGTTAGTGAGAGGGGGAGACGGACCAGGAGAGATGATGGATTCTGAAAAAGAATCCGAGGTTTCTAGAGGGGAGGTGGGTCGGGGGATTGGTTAGCCTGGTGATGGGTATTAAAGAGGGCACATTCAGCATGGAGCACTGTGTGTTAGGAACAAACAATGAATCATGGGACACTACAACAAAACAAATGATGTAGTACATGGTGATTAACAAAGCAATAAAAAACAAAGACTGTAATAAGAGATGAAGAAGGACACTATATCCTACTTAAAGGGTCTATCCAACAAGAAGATCTAACAATTGTAAATGTCTATGCCCCGAACATGGGAGCATCCAATTATATAAGGCAATTAAGAAGAAAAGCAAAGAAACCCATTGACAACCATACAATCATAGTGGGGGACTTTAACACCCCCCTGACTGAAATGGCCAGATCATCTAAGCAAAAGATCAACAAGGAAATAAAGACTTTAAATGACACACTGGACCAAATGGACTTCACAGACATATTCAGAACGTTCCATCCCAAAGCAAGGGAATACACATTCTTCTCCAGTGCCCATGGAACATTCTCCAGAATGGATCACATCCTAGGTCACAAATCAGGTCTCAACCGGTACCCAAAGATTGGGATCATTCCCTGCACATTTTCAGACCACAATGCTTTGAAACTAGAACTCAATCACAAGAGGAGAGTCGGAAAGAACTCAAATACATGGAGGCTAAAGAGCATCCTACGAAAGAATGAATGGGTCAACCAGGAAATTAAAGAAGAATTTAAAAAACTCATGGAAACCAATGAAAATGAAAACACAACTGTCCAAAATCTTTGGGATACAGCCAAGGCAGTCCTGCGAGGAAAGTATATAGCAATACAAGCCTTTCTCAAGAAACAAGAAAGGTCTCAAATACACACCCTAGCCCTACACCTAAAGGAGCTGGAGAAAGAACGGCAAATAAAGCCTAAACCCAGCAGGAGAAGAGAAATCATGCAGTTCAGAGCAGAAATCAATGAAATAGAACCCAGAAGAACAGTAGAAGTGATCAACGGAACTAGGAGCTGGTTCTTTGAAAGAATTCACAAGACTGATACACCCCTGTCCAGGCTGATCAAAAAGAAAAGAGAAATGACCCAAATCAACAAAATCATGAATGAAAGAGGAGAGATCACAACCAACACCAAAGAAATACAAACAATTATAAGAACGTAATCTGAGCAACCCTAGGGCAGCAAATTCCATAACCTGGAAGAAATGGGTGCATTCCTAGAGATGTGTCAACTACCAAAACTGACCCAGGAAGAAATAGAAAACCTGAACACTCCTATAACCACGAAGGCAATTGAAGTAGTCATCAAAAACCTCCCAAGAAACCAAAGCCCAGGGCCAGATGGTTTCCCAGGGGAATTGATCAGACATTTAAAGAAGAATTAATACCTATTCTCCTGAAACTGTTCCCAACAATAGAAATGGAAGGAAAACTTCCAAACTCATTTTATGAGGCCACCATTACCTTGATCCCAAAACCAGACAAAGATCCCATCAAAAAGGAGAATTAGAGCCCAATATCCTTGATGAACATCGATGCAAAAATTCTCACCAAAATCCTAGCCAAGAGGACCCAACAGTACATGAAAAGGAGTATTCACCATGAGCAAGTGGGATTTATCCCTGGGCTGCAAGGCTGGTTCAACATCCGCAAATCAGTCAACGTGATCAAATACATTAAGAAAAGAAAGAACGAGAACCGTAGGATCCTCTCAATAGATGCAGAAAAAGCATTGGACAGAGTACAGCACCCTTTCTGGATCAAAACTCTTCAGAGTATAGGGACAGCGGGTACATACCTCAATATCATAAAAGCCATCTACGAAAACCCTACAGCGAATATCATTCTCAATGGGGAAAAGCTGAGATCTTTTCCCCTAAGGTCAGCAACGCGGCAGGGAGAGCCACTCTCACCACTGCTATTCAACATAGTATTAGAAGTCCTAGCCACAGCAATCAGACAACAAAAAGAAATCAAAGGCATCCAAATCGGCAGAGAGGAAGTCAAACTCTCACTCTTTGCAGATGATATGATACTTTACGTGGAAAACCCAAAAGACTCCACCCCAAAACTGCTAGAACTCACACAGCAATTCCGTCAAGTAGCAGGCTATAAAATCAATGCACAGAAATCAGTGGCATTCCTATACACCAACAACAAGACAGAAGAGAGACAAATCAAGGAGTCGATCCCATTCACAACTGCTCCCAAAACCAGAAGAGACCTAGGAATACATTGAACCCAAGAGGCAGAGGATCTGTACTCAGAAAACTACAAAATACGCAGGAAAGAAATTGAAGAAGACACAAAGAAACGGAAAAACGTTCCATGCTCATGGACTGGGAGAACCAACATTGTGAAGAGGTCAATGCTACCTAGAGCAATCTACACATGCAATGCAATCCCCATCAAAATAGCATCCACTTTTTTCCAAGAAATGGAACAAATAATCCTAAAATTTGAATGGAACCAGAAGAGACCCCGAATAGCCAGAGGAATATTGAGAAAGAAAAGCAAAGCTGGCGGCATCACAATTCTGGACTTCCAGCTCTATGACAAAGCTGTCATCATCAAGACAGTATGGTACTGGCACAAAAACAGACACATGGATCCATGGAACAGAATCGAGAGCCCAGAAATGGACCCTCAACTCTATGGTCAACTTATCTTTGACAGAGCAGGGAGGAATGTCCAATGGCAAAAAGAGAGTCTCTTCAACAACTGGTGTTGGGAGAATTGGACAGCCCCATGCAGAAGAATGACACTGGACCATTTCCTGACATCACACACAAAAGTAGACGCCAAATGGTTGAAAGACCCCAATGTGAGACAGGAGCCCATCAAAATCCTAAAGGAGAACACAGGTAGCAAGCTCTTCGACCTCAGCCGCAGCAACTTCTTCCTAGAAACATCACCAAAGGCACGGGAAGCCAGGGCAAAAATGAACTGTTGGGATTTCATGAAGATAAAAAGCTTTGGCACAGCAAAAGGAACAGTCCACAAAACCAAAAGACAACCGACAGAATGGGAGAAATTATTTGCAAATGACATATCCGATAAAGGGCTACTATCCAATATGTAGAAAAACTTATCAAACTCAACACCCAAAGAACAAATAATCCAATCAAGAAATAGGCAGAAGACATGAACAGACATTTTTCCAAAGAAGACATCCAAATGGCCCAGAGGCACATGAAAAAGTGCTCAACACGGCTCGGCATCAGGGAAATCCAAATCAAAACCTCAATCAGATACCACCTCACACCCGTCAGAATGGCTCAAATGAACAAGTCAGGGAACGACAGAGGTTGGCGGGGATGTGGAGAAAGGGGAACCCTCCTACACTGGTGGTGGGAATGCAAGCTGGTGCAACCCCTCTGGAAAACAGTATGGAGTTTCCTCACACAGTTGAAATTAGAGCTACCATTCGATCCAGCAATTGCACTCCTGGGTATTTACCCCAAAGATACAAATGTAGGGACCCGAAGCGGTACGTGCACCCCATTGTTTATAGCAGCAATGTCCACAATAGCCAAACTGTGGAAAGAGCCAAGATGTCCATCGAGAGATGAATGGATAAAGAAGAGGTGGTATATATATACACAATGGAATATTACGCAGCCATCAAAAGGAATGAGATGTTGCCATGGACAACGACGTGGATGGAACTGGAGGGTCCGACGATTAGTGAAATAAGTCAATCAGAGAAAGACATGTATCATATGACCTCACTGATATGAGGGATTCTTAATCTCAGGAACAGAGTGAGGCTTGCTGGAGTGGTCGGGGGTGGGAAGGATGGGGTGGCTGGGTGATAGACATTGGGGAGGGTATGAGCTGCGGTGAGCGCTGTGAATTGTGTAAGACTGTTGAATCACAGATCTGTACTTCTGAAACAAATAACGCAACATATTTTAAGAATAAAGGAAAAGAAGGAGACAGCAGGAGAGGAAGAATAAAGGGGAGTTAGTGAGAGGGGGAGACGGACCAGGAGAGATGATGGATTCTGAAAAAGAATCCGAGGTTTCTAGAGGGGAGGTGGGTCGGGGGATTGGTTAGCCTGGTGATGGGTATTAAAGAGGGCACATTCAGCATGGAGCACTGTGTGTTAGGAACAAACAATGAATCATGGGACACTACAACAAAACAAATGATGTAGTACATGGTGATTAACAAAGCAATAAAAAACAAAGACTGTAATAAGAGATGAAGAAGGACACTATATCCTACTTAAAGGGTCTATCCAACAAGAAGATCTAACAATTGTAAATGTCTATGCCCCGAACATGGGAGCATCCAATTATATAAGGCAATTAAGAAGAAAAGCAAAGAAACCCATTGACAACCATACAATCATAGTGGGGGACTTTAACACCCCCCTGACTGAAATGGCCAGATCATCTAAGCAAAAGATCAACAAGGAAATAAAGACTTTAAATGACACACTGGACCAAATGGACTTCACAGACATATTCAGAACGTTCCATCCCAAAGCAAGGGAATACACATTCTTCTCCAGTGCCCATGGAACATTCTCCAGAATGGATCACATCCTAGGTCACAAATCAGGTCTCAACCGGTACCCAAAGATTGGGATCATTCCCTGCACATTTTCAGACCACAATGCTTTGAAACTAGAACTCAATCACAAGAGGAGAGTCGGAAAGAACTCAAATACATGGAGGCTAAAGAGCATCCTACGAAAGAATGAATGGGTCAACCAGGAAATTAAAGAAGAATTTAAAAAACTCATGGAAACCAATGAAAATGAAAACACAACTGTCCAAAATCTTTGGGATACAGCCAAGGCAGTCCTGCGAGGAAAGTATATAGCAATACAAGCCTTTCTCAAGAAACAAGAAAGGTCTCAAATACACACCCTAGCCCTACACCTAAAGGAGCTGGAGAAAGAACGGCAAATAAAGCCTAAACCCAGCAGGAGAAGAGAAATCATGCAGTTCAGAGCAGAAATCAATGAAATAGAACCCAGAAGAACAGTAGAAGTGATCAACGGAACTAGGAGCTGGTTCTTTGAAAGAATTCACAAGACTGATACACCCCTGTCCAGGCTGATCAAAAAGAAAAGAGAAATGACCCAAATCAACAAAATCATGAATGAAAGAGGAGAGATCACAACCAACACCAAAGAAATACAAACAATTATAAGAACGTAATCTGAGCAACCCTAGGGCAGCAAATTCCATAACCTGGAAGAAATGGGTGCATTCCTAGAGATGTGTCAACTACCAAAACTGACCCAGGAAGAAATAGAAAACCTGAACACTCCTATAACCACGAAGGCAATTGAAGTAGTCATCAAAAACCTCCCAAGAAACCAAAGCCCAGGGCCAGATGGTTTCCCAGGGGAATTGATCAGACATTTAAAGAAGAATTAATACCTATTCTCCTGAAACTGTTCCCAACAATAGAAATGGAAGGAAAACTTCCAAACTCATTTTATGAGGCCACCATTACCTTGATCCCAAAACCAGACAAAGATCCCATCAAAAAGGAGAATTAGAGCCCAATATCCTTGATGAACATCGATGCAAAAATTCTCACCAAAATCCTAGCCAAGAGGACCCAACAGTACATGAAAAGGAGTATTCACCATGAGCAAGTGGGATTTATCCCTGGGCTGCAAGGCTGGTTCAACATCCGCAAATCAGTCAACGTGATCAAATACATTAAGAAAAGAAAGAACGAGAACCGTAGGATCCTCTCAATAGATGCAGAAAAAGCATTGGACAGAGTACAGCACCCTTTCTGGATCAAAACTCTTCAGAGTATAGGGACAGCGGGTACATACCTCAATATCATAAAAGCCATCTACGAAAACCCTACAGCGAATATCATTCTCAATGGGGAAAAGCTGAGATCTTTTCCCCTAAGGTCAGCAACGCGGCAGGGAGAGCCACTCTCACCACTGCTATTCAACATAGTATTAGAAGTCCTAGCCACAGCAATCAGACAACAAAAAGAAATCAAAGGCATCCAAATCGGCAGAGAGGAAGTCAAACTCTCACTCTTTGCAGATGATATGATACTTTACGTGGAAAACCCAAAAGACTCCACCCCAAAACTGCTAGAACTCACACAGCAATTCCGTCAAGTAGCAGGCTATAAAATCAATGCACAGAAATCAGTGGCATTCCTATACACCAACAACAAGACAGAAGAGAGACAAATCAAGGAGTCGATCCCATTCACAACTGCTCCCAAAACCAGAAGAGACCTAGGAATACATTGAACCCAAGAGGCAGAGGATCTGTACTCAGAAAACTACAAAATACGCAGGAAAGAAATTGAAGAAGACACAAAGAAACGGAAAAACGTTCCATGCTCATGGACTGGGAGAACCAACATTGTGAAGAGGTCAATGCTACCTAGAGCAATCTACACATGCAATGCAATCCCCATCAAAATAGCATCCACTTTTTTCCAAGAAATGGAACAAATAATCCTAAAATTTGAATGGAACCAGAAGAGACCCCGAATAGCCAGAGGAATATTGAGAAAGAAAAGCAAAGCTGGCGGCATCACAATTCTGGACTTCCAGCTCTATGACAAAGCTGTCATCATCAAGACAGTATGGTACTGGCACAAAAACAGACACATGGATCCATGGAACAGAATCGAGAGCCCAGAAATGGACCCTCAACTCTATGGTCAACTTATCTTTGACAGAGCAGGGAGGAATGTCCAATGGCAAAAAGAGAGTCTCTTCAACAACTGGTGTTGGGAGAATTGGACAGCCCCATGCAGAAGAATGACACTGGACCATTTCCTGACATCACACACAAAAGTAGACGCCAAATGGTTGAAAGACCCCAATGTGAGACAGGAGCCCATCAAAATCCTAAAGGAGAACACAGGTAGCAAGCTCTTCGACCTCAGCCGCAGCAACTTCTTCCTAGAAACATCACCAAAGGCACGGGAAGCCAGGGCAAAAATGAACTGTTGGGATTTCATGAAGATAAAAAGCTTTGGCACAGCAAAAGGAACAGTCCACAAAACCAAAAGACAACCGACAGAATGGGAGAAATTATTTGCAAATGACATATCCGATAAAGGGCTACTATCCAATATGTAGAAAAACTTATCAAACTCAACACCCAAAGAACAAATAATCCAATCAAGAAATAGGCAGAAGACATGAACAGACATTTTTCCAAAGAAGACATCCAAATGGCCCAGAGGCACATGAAAAAGTGCTCAACACGGCTCGGCATCAGGGAAATCCAAATCAAAACCTCAATCAGATACCACCTCACACCCGTCAGAATGGCTCAAATGAACAAGTCAGGGAACGACAGAGGTTGGCGGGGATGTGGAGAAAGGGGAACCCTCCTACACTGGTGGTGGGAATGCAAGCTGGTGCAACCCCTCTGGAAAACAGTATGGAGTTTCCTCACACAGTTGAAATTAGAGCTACCATTCGATCCAGCAATTGCACTCCTGGGTATTTACCCCAAAGATACAAATGTAGGGACCCGAAGCGGTACGTGCACCCCATTGTTTATAGCAGCAATGTCCACAATAGCCAAACTGTGGAAAGAGCCAAGATGTCCATCGAGAGATGAATGGATAAAGAAGAGGTGGTATATATATACACAATGGAATATTACGCAGCCATCAAAAGGAATGAGATGTTGCCATGGACAACGACGTGGATGGAACTGGAGGGTCCGACGATTAGTGAAATAAGTCAATCAGAGAAAGACATGTATCATATGACCTCACTGATATGAGGGATTCTTAATCTCAGGAACAGAGTGAGGCTTGCTGGAGTGGTCGGGGGTGGGAAGGATGGGGTGGCTGGGTGATAGACATTGGGGAGGGTATGAGCTGCGGTGAGCGCTGTGAATTGTGTAAGACTGTTGAATCACAGATCTGTACTTCTGAAACAAATAACGCAACATATTTTAAGAATAAAGGAAAAGAAGGAGACAGCAGGAGAGGAAGAATAAAGGGGAGTTAGTGAGAGGGGGAGACGGACCAGGAGAGATGATGGATTCTGAAAAAGAATCCGAGGTTTCTAGAGGGGAGGTGGGTCGGGGGATTGGTTAGCCTGGTGATGGGTATTAAAGAGGGCACATTCAGCATGGAGCACTGTGTGTTAGGAACAAACAATGAATCATGGGACACTACACCAAAACAAATGATGTAGTACATGGTGATTAACAAAGCAATAAAAAACAAAGACTGTAATAAGAGATGAAGAAGGACACTATATCCTACTTAAAGGGTCTATCCAACAAGAAGATCTAACAATTGTAAATGTCTATGCCCCGAACATGGGAGCATCCAATTATATAAGGCAATTAAGAAGAAAAGCAAAGAAACCCATTGACAACCATACAATCATAGTGGGGGACTTTAACACCCCCCTGACTGAAATGGCCAGATCATCTAAGCAAAAGATCAACAAGGAAATAAAGACTTTAAATGACACACTGGACCAAATGGACTTCACAGACATATTCAGAACGTTCCATCCCAAAGCAAGGGAATACACATTCTTCTCCAGTGCCCATGGAACATTCTCCAGAATGGATCACATCCTAGGTCACAAATCAGGTCTCAACCGGTACCCAAAGATTGGGATCATTCCCTGCACATTTTCAGACCACAATGCTTTGAAACTAGAACTCAATCACAAGAGGAGAGTCGGAAAGAGCTCAAATACATGGAGGCTAAAGAGCATCCTACGAAAGAATGAATGGGTCAACCAGGAAATTAAAGAAGAATTTAAAAAACTCATGGAAACCAATGAAAATGAAAACACAACTGTCCAAAATCTTTGGGATACAGCCAAGGCAGTCCTGCGAGGAAAGTATATAGCAATACAAGCCTTTCTCAAGAAACAAGAAAGGTCTCAAATACACACCCTAGCCCTACACCTAAAGGAGCTGGAGAAAGAACGGCAAATAAAGCCTAAACCCAGCAGGAGAAGAGAAATCATGCAGTTCAGAGCAGAAATCAATGAAATAGAACCCAGAAGAACAGTAGAAGTGATCAACGGAACTAGGAGCTGGTTCTTTGAAAGAATTCACAAGACTGATACACCCCTGTCCAGGCTGATCAAAAAGAAAAGAGAAATGACCCAAATCAACAAAATCATGAATGAAAGAGGAGAGATCACAACCAACACCAAAGAAATACAAACAATTATAAGAACGTAATCTGAGCAACCCTAGGGCAGCAAATTCCATAACCTGGAAGAAATGGGTGCATTCCTAGAGATGTGTCAACTACCAAAACTGACCCAGGAAGAAATAGAAAACCTGAACACTCCTATAACCACGAAGGCAATTGAAGTAGTCATCAAAAACCTCCCAAGAAACCAAAGCCCAGGGCCAGATGGTTTCCCAGGGGAATTCTATCAGACATTTAAAGAAGAATTAATACCTATTCTCCTGAAACTGTTCCCAACAATAGAAATGGAAGGAAAACTTCCAAACTCATTTTATGAGGCCACCATTACCTTGATCCCAAAACCAGACAAAGATCCCATCAAAAAGGAGAATTAGAGCCCAATATCCTTGATGAACATCGATGCAAAAATTCTCACCAAAATCCTAGCCAAGAGGACCCAACAGTACATGAAAAGGAGTGTTCACCATGAGCAAGTGGGATTTATCCCTGGGCTGCAAGGCTGGTTCAACATCCGCAAATCAGTCAACGTGATCAAATACATTAAGAAAAGAAAGAACGAGAACCGTAGGATCCTCTCAATAGATGCAGAAAAAGCATTGGACAGAGTACAGCACCCTTTCTGGATCAAAACTCTTCAGAGTATAGGGACAGCGGGTACATACCTCAATATCATAAAAGCCATCTACGAAAACCCTACAGCGAATATCATTCTCAATGGGGAAAAGCTGAGATCTTTTCCCCTAAGGTCAGCAACGCGGCAGGGAGAGCCACTCTCACCACTGCTATTCAACATAGTATTAGAAGTCCTAGCCACAGCAATCAGACAACAAAAAGAAATCAAAGGCATCCAAATCGGCAGAGAGGAAGTCAAACTCTCACTCTTTGCAGATGATATGATACTTTCCGTGGAAAACCCAAAAGACTCCACCCCAAAACTGCTAGAACTCACACAGCAATTCCGTCAAGTAGCAGGCTATAAAATCAATGCACAGAAATCAGTGGCATTCCTATACACCAACAACAAGACAGAAGAGAGACAAATCAAGGAGTCGATCCCATTCACAACTGCTCCCAAAACCAGAAGAGACCTAGGAATACATTGAACCCAAGAGGCAGAGGATCTGTACTCAGAAAACTACAAAATACGCAGGAAAGAAATTGAAGAAGACACAAAGAAACGGAAAAACGTTCCATGCTCATGGACTGGGAGAACCAACATTGTGAAGAGGTCAATGCTACCTAGAGCAATCTACACATGCAATGCAATCCCCATCAAAATAGCATCCACTTTTTTCCAAGAAATGGAACAAATAATCCTAAAATTTGAATGGAACCAGAAGAGACCCCGAATAGCCAGAGGAATATTGAGAAAGAAAAGCAAAGCTGGCGGCATCACAATTCTGGACTTCCAGCTCTATGACAAAGCTGTCATCATCAAGACAGTATGGTACTGGCACAAAAACAGACACATGGATCCATGGAACAGAATCGAGAGCCCAGAAATGGACCCTCAACTCTATGGTCAACTTATCTTTGACAGAGCAGGGAGGAATGTCCAATGGCAAAAAGAGAGTCTCTTCAACAACTGGTGTTGGGAGAATTGGACAGCCCCATGCAGAAGAATGACACTGGACCATTTCCTGACATCACACACAAAAGTAGACGCCAAATGGTTGAAAGACCCCAATGTGAGACAGGAGCCCATCAAAATCCTAAAGGAGAACACAGGTAGCAAGCTCTTCGACCTCAGCCGCAGCAACTTCTTCCTAGAAACATCACCAAAGGCACGGGAAGCCAGGGCAAAAATGAACTGTTGGGATTTCATGAAGATAAAAAGCTTTGGCACAGCAAAAGGAACAGTCCACAAAACCAAAAGACAACCGACAGAATGGGAGAAATTATTTGCAAATGACATATCCGATAAAGGGCTACTATCCAATATGTAGAAAAACTTATCAAACTCAACACCCAAAGAACAAATAATCCAATCAAGAAATAGGCAGAAGACATGAACAGACATTTTTCCAAAGAAGACATCCAAATGGCCCAGAGGCACATGAAAAAGTGCTCAACACGGCTCGGCATCAGGGAAATCCAAATCAAAACCTCAATCAGATACCACCTCACACCCGTCAGAATGGCTCAAATGAACAAGTCAGGGAACGACAGAGGTTGGCGGGGATGTGGAGAAAGGGGAACCCTCCTACACTGGTGGTGGGAATGCAAGCTGGTGCAACCCCTCTGGAAAACAGTATGGAGTTTCCTCACACAGTTGAAATTAGAGCTACCATTCGATCCAGCAATTGCACTCCTGGGTATTTACCCCAAAGATACAAATGTAGGGACCCGAAGCGGTACGTGCACCCCATTGTTTATAGCAGCAATGTCCACAATAGCCAAACTGTGGAAAGAGCCAAGATGTCCATCGAGAGATGAATGGATAAAGAAGAGGTGGTATATATATACACAATGGAATATTACGCAGCCATCAAAAGGAATGAGATGTTGCCATGGACAACGACGTGGATGGAACTGGAGGGTCCGACGATTAGTGAAATAAGTCAATCAGAGAAAGACATGTATCATATGACCTCACTGATATGAGGGATTCTTAATCTCAGGAACAGAGTGAGGCTTGCTGGAGTGGTCGGGGGTGGGAAGGATGGGGTGGCTGGGTGATAGACATTGGGGAGGGTATGAGCTGCGGTGAGCGCTGTGAATTGTGTAAGACTGTTGAATCACAGATCTGTACTTCTGAAACAAATAACGCAACATATTTTAAGAATAAAGGAAAAGAAGGAGACAGCAGGAGAGGAAGAATAAAGGGGAGTTAGTGAGAGGGGGAGACGGACCAGGAGAGATGATGGATTCTGAAAAAGAATCCGAGGTTTCTAGAGGGGAGGTGGGTCGGGGGATTGGTTAGCCTGGTGATGGGTATTAAAGAGGGCACATTCAGCATGGAGCACTGTGTGTTAGGAACAAACAATGAATCATGGGACACTACACCAAAACAAATGATGTAGTACATGGTGATTAACAAAGCAATAAAAAACAAAGACTGTAATAAGAGATGAAGAAGGACACTATATCCTACTTAAAGGGTCTATCCAACAAGAAGATCTAACAATTGTAAATGTCTATGCCCCGAACATGGGAGCATCCAATTATATAAGGCAATTAAGAAGAAAAGCAAAGAAACCCATTGACAACCATACAATCATAGTGGGGGACTTTAACACCCCCCTGACTGAAATGGCCAGATCATCTAAGCAAAAGATCAACAAGGAAATAAAGACTTTAAATGACACACTGGACCAAATGGACTTCACAGACATATTCAGAACGTTCCATCCCAAAGCAAGGGAATACACATTCTTCTCCAGTGCCCATGGAACATTCTCCAGAATGGATCACATCCTAGGTCACAAATCAGGTCTCAACCGGTACCCAAAGATTGGGATCATTCCCTGCACATTTTCAGACCACAATGCTTTGAAACTAGAACTCAATCACAAGAGGAGAGTCGGAAAGAGCTCAAATACATGGAGGCTAAAGAGCATCCTACGAAAGAATGAATGGGTCAACCAGGAAATTAAAGAAGAATTTAAAAAACTCATGGAAACCAATGAAAATGAAAACACAACTGTCCAAAATCTTTGGGATACAGCCAAGGCAGTCCTGCGAGGAAAGTATATAGCAATACAAGCCTTTCTCAAGAAACAAGAAAGGTCTCAAATACACACCCTAGCCCTACACCTAAAGGAGCTGGAGAAAGAACGGCAAATAAAGCCTAAACCCAGCAGGAGAAGAGAAATCATGCAGTTCAGAGCAGAAATCAATGAAATAGAACCCAGAAGAACAGTAGAAGTGATCAACGGAACTAGGAGCTGGTTCTTTGAAAGAATTCACAAGACTGATACACCCCTGTCCAGGCTGATCAAAAAGAAAAGAGAAATGACCCAAATCAACAAAATCATGAATGAAAGAGGAGAGATCACAACCAACACCAAAGAAATACAAACAATTATAAGAACGTAATCTGAGCAACCCTAGGGCAGCAAATTCCATAACCTGGAAGAAATGGGTGCATTCCTAGAGATGTGTCAACTACCAAAACTGACCCAGGAAGAAATAGAAAACCTGAACACTCCTATAACCACGAAGGCAATTGAAGTAGTCATCAAAAACCTCCCAAGAAACCAAAGCCCAGGGCCAGATGGTTTCCCAGGGGAATTCTATCAGACATTTAAAGAAGAATTAATACCTATTCTCCTGAAACTGTTCCCAACAATAGAAATGGAAGGAAAACTTCCAAACTCATTTTATGAGGCCACCATTACCTTGATCCCAAAACCAGACAAAGATCCCATCAAAAAGGAGAATTAGAGCCCAATATCCTTGATGAACATCGATGCAAAAATTCTCACCAAAATCCTAGCCAAGAGGACCCAACAGTACATGAAAAGGAGTGTTCACCATGAGCAAGTGGGATTTATCCCTGGGCTGCAAGGCTGGTTCAACATCCGCAAATCAGTCAACGTGATCAAATACATTAAGAAAAGAAAGAACGAGAACCGTAGGATCCTCTCAATAGATGCAGAAAAAGCATTGGACAGAGTACAGCACCCTTTCTGGATCAAAACTCTTCAGAGTATAGGGACAGCGGGTACATACCTCAATATCATAAAAGCCATCTACGAAAACCCTACAGCGAATATCATTCTCAATGGGGAAAAGCTGAGATCTTTTCCCCTAAGGTCAGCAACGCGGCAGGGAGAGCCACTCTCACCACTGCTATTCAACATAGTATTAGAAGTCCTAGCCACAGCAATCAGACAACAAAAAGAAATCAAAGGCATCCAAATCGGCAGAGAGGAAGTCAAACTCTCACTCTTTGCAGATGATATGATACTTTCCGTGGAAAACCCAAAAGACTCCACCCCAAAACTGCTAGAACTCACACAGCAATTCCGTCAAGTAGCAGGCTATAAAATCAATGCACAGAAATCAGTGGCATTCCTATACACCAACAACAAGACAGAAGAGAGACAAATCAAGGAGTCGATCCCATTCACAACTGCTCCCAAAACCAGAAGAGACCTAGGAATACATTGAACCCAAGAGGCAGAGGATCTGTACTCAGAAAACTACAAAATACGCAGGAAAGAAATTGAAGAAGACACAAAGAAACGGAAAAACGTTCCATGCTCATGGACTGGGAGAACCAACATTGTGAAGAGGTCAATGCTACCTAGAGCAATCTACACATGCAATGCAATCCCCATCAAAATAGCATCCACTTTTTTCCAAGAAATGGAACAAATAATCCTAAAATTTGAATGGAACCAGAAGAGACCCCGAATAGCCAGAGGAATATTGAGAAAGAAAAGCAAAGCTGGCGGCATCACAATTCTGGACTTCCAGCTCTATGACAAAGCTGTCATCATCAAGACAGTATGGTACTGGCACAAAAACAGACACATGGATCCATGGAACAGAATCGAGAGCCCAGAAATGGACCCTCAACTCTATGGTCAACTTATCTTTGACAGAGCAGGGAGGAATGTCCAATGGCAAAAAGAGAGTCTCTTCAACAACTGGTGTTGGGAGAATTGGACAGCCCCATGCAGAAGAATGACACTGGACCATTTCCTGACATCACACACAAAAGTAGACGCCAAATGGTTGAAAGACCCCAATGTGAGACAGGAGCCCATCAAAATCCTAAAGGAGAACACAGGTAGCAAGCTCTTCGACCTCAGCCGCAGCAACTTCTTCCTAGAAACATCACCAAAGGCACGGGAAGCCAGGGCAAAAATGAACTGTTGGGATTTCATGAAGATAAAAAGCTTTGGCACAGCAAAAGGAACAGTCCACAAAACCAAAAGACAACCGACAGAATGGGAGAAATTATTTGCAAATGACATATCCGATAAAGGGCTACTATCCAATATGTAGAAAAACTTATCAAACTCAACACCCAAAGAACAAATAATCCAATCAAGAAATAGGCAGAAGACATGAACAGACATTTTTCCAAAGAAGACATCCAAATGGCCCAGAGGCACATGAAAAAGTGCTCAACACGGCTCGGCATCAGGGAAATCCAAATCAAAACCTCAATCAGATACCACCTCACACCCGTCAGAATGGCTCAAATGAACAAGTCAGGGAACGACAGAGGTTGGCGGGGATGTGGAGAAAGGGGAACCCTCCTACACTGGTGGTGGGAATGCAAGCTGGTGCAACCCCTCTGGAAAACAGTATGGAGTTTCCTCACACAGTTGAAATTAGAGCTACCATTCGATCCAGCAATTGCACTCCTGGGTATTTACCCCAAAGATACAAATGTAGGGACCCGAAGCGGTACGTGCACCCCATTGTTTATAGCAGCAATGTCCACAATAGCCAAACTGTGGAAAGAGCCAAGATGTCCATCGAGAGATGAATGGATAAAGAAGAGGTGGTATATATATACACAATGGAATATTACGCAGCCATCAAAAGGAATGAGATGTTGCCATGGACAACGACGTGGATGGAACTGGAGGGTCCGACGATTAGTGAAATAAGTCAATCAGAGAAAGACATGTATCATATGACCTCACTGATATGAGGGATTCTTAATCTCAGGAACAGAGTGAGGCTTGCTGGAGTGGTCGGGGGTGGGAAGGATGGGGTGGCTGGGTGATAGACATTGGGGAGGGTATGAGCTGCGGTGAGCGCTGTGAATTGTGTAAGACTGTTGAATCACAGATCTGTACTTCTGAAACAAATAACGCAACATATTTTAAGAATAAAGGAAAAGAAGGAGACAGCAGGAGAGGAAGAATAAAGGGGAGTTAGTGAGAGGGGGAGACGGACCAGGAGAGATGATGGATTCTGAAAAAGAATCCGAGGTTTCTAGAGGGGAGGTGGGTCGGGGGATTGGTTAGCCTGGTGATGGGTATTAAAGAGGGCACATTCAGCATGGAGCACTGTGTGTTAGGAACAAACAATGAATCATGGGACACTACAACAAAACAAATGATGTAGTACATGGTGATTAACAAAGCAATAAAAAACAAAGACTGTAATAAGAGATGAAGAAGGACACTATATCCTACTTAAAGGGTCTATCCAACAAGAAGATCTAACAATTGTAAATGTCTATGCCCCGAACATGGGAGCATCCAATTATATAAGGCAATTAAGAAGAAAAGCAAAGAAACCCATTGACAACCATACAATCATAGTGGGGGACTTTAACACCCCCCTGACTGAAATGGCCAGATCATCTAAGCAAAAGATCAACAAGGAAATAAAGACTTTAAATGACACACTGGACCAAATGGACTTCACAGACATATTCAGAACGTTCCATCCCAAAGCAAGGGAATACACATTCTTCTCCAGTGCCCATGGAACATTCTCCAGAATGGATCACATCCTAGGTCACAAATCAGGTCTCAACCGGTACCCAAAGATTGGGATCATTCCCTGCACATTTTCAGACCACAATGCTTTGAAACTAGAACTCAATCACAAGAGGAGAGTCGGAAAGAGCTCAAATACATGGAGGCTAAAGAGCATCCTACGAAAGAATGAATGGGTCAACCAGGAAATTAAAGAAGAATTTAAAAAACTCATGGAAACCAATGAAAATGAAAACACAACTGTCCAAAATCTTTGGGATACAGCCAAGGCAGTCCTGCGAGGAAAGTATATAGCAATACAAGCCTTTCTCAAGAAACAAGAAAGGTCTCAAATACACACCCTAGCCCTACACCTAAAGGAGCTGGAGAAAGAACGGCAAATAAAGCCTAAACCCAGCAGGAGAAGAGAAATCATGCAGTTCAGAGCAGAAATCAATGAAATAGAACCCAGAAGAACAGTAGAAGTGATCAACGGAACTAGGAGCTGGTTCTTTGAAAGAATTCACAAGACTGATACACCCCTGTCCAGGCTGATCAAAAAGAAAAGAGAAATGACCCAAATCAACAAAATCATGAATGAAAGAGGAGAGATCACAACCAACACCAAAGAAATACAAACAATTATAAGAACGTAATCTGAGCAACCCTAGGGCAGCAAATTCCATAACCTGGAAGAAATGGGTGCATTCCTAGAGATGTGTCAACTACCAAAACTGACCCAGGAAGAAATAGAAAACCTGAACACTCCTATAACCACGAAGGCAATTGAAGTAGTCATCAAAAACCTCCCAAGAAACCAAAGCCCAGGGCCAGATGGTTTCCCAGGGGAATTCTATCAGACATTTAAAGAAGAATTAATACCTATTCTCCTGAAACTGTTCCCAACAATAGAAATGGAAGGAAAACTTCCAAACTCATTTTATGAGGCCACCATTACCTTGATCCCAAAACCAGACAAAGATCCCATCAAAAAGGAGAATTAGAGCCCAATATCCTTGATGAACATCGATGCAAAATTCTCACCAAAATCCTAGCCAAGAGGACCCAACAGTACATGAAAAGGAGTGTTCACCATGAGCAAGTGGGATTTATCCCTGGGCTGCAAGGCTGGTTCAACATCCGCAAATCAGTCAACGTGATCAAATACATTAAGAAAAGAAAGAACGAGAACCGTAGGATCCTCTCAATAGATGCAGAAAAAGCATTGGACAGAGTACAGCACCCTTTCTGGATCAAAACTCTTCAGAGTATAGGGACAGCGGGTACATACCTCAATATCATAAAAGCCATCTACGAAAACCCTACAGCGAATATCATTCTCAATGGGGAAAAGCTGAGATCTTTTCCCCTAAGGTCAGCAACGCGGCAGGGAGAGCCACTCTCACCACTGCTATTCAACATAGTATTAGAAGTCCTAGCCACAGCAATCAGACAACAAAAAGAAATCAAAGGCATCCAAATCGGCAGAGAGGAAGTCAAACTCTCACTCTTTGCAGATGATATGATACTTTCCGTGGAAAACCCAAAAGACTCCACCCCAAAACTGCTAGAACTCACACAGCAATTCCGTCAAGTAGCAGGCTATAAAATCAATGCACAGAAATCAGTGGCATTCCTATACACCAACAACAAGACAGAAGAGAGACAAATCAAGGAGTCGATCCCATTCACAACTGCTCCCAAAACCAGAAGAGACCTAGGAATACATTGAACCCAAGAGGCAGAGGATCTGTACTCAGAAAACTACAAAATACGCAGGAAAGAAATTGAAGAAGACACAAAGAAACGGAAAAACGTTCCATGCTCATGGACTGGGAGAACCAACATTGTGAAGAGGTCAATGCTACCTAGAGCAATCTACACATGCAATGCAATCCCCATCAAAATAGCATCCACTTTTTTCCAAGAAATGGAACAAATAATCCTAAAATTTGAATGGAACCAGAAGAGACCCCGAATAGACAGAGGAATATTGAGAAAGAAAAGCAAAGCTGGCGGCATCACAATTCTGGACTTCCAGCTCTATGACAAAGCTGTCATCATCAAGACAGTATGGTACTGGCACAAAAACAGACACATGGATCCATGGAACAGAATCGAGAGCCCAGAAATGGACCCTCAACTCTATGGTCAACTTATCTTTGACAGAGCAGGGAGGAATGTCCAATGGCAAAAAGAGAGTCTCTTCAACAACTGGTGTTGGGAGAATTGGACAGCCCCATGCAGAAGAATGACACTGGACCATTTCCTGACATCACACACAAAAGTAGACGCCAAATGGTTGAAAGACCCCAATGTGAGACAGGAGCCCATCAAAATCCTAAAGGAGAACACAGGTAGCAAGCTCTTCGACCTCAGCCGCAGCAACTTCTTCCTAGAAACATCACCAAAGGCACGGGAAGCCAGGGCAAAAATGAACTGTTGGGATTTCATGAAGATAAAAAGCTTTGGCACAGCAAAAGGAACAGTCCACAAAACCAAAAGACAACCGACAGAATGGGAGAAATTATTTGCAAATGACATATCCGATAAAGGGCTACTATCCAATATGTAGAAAAACTTATCAAACTCAACACCCAAAGAACAAATAATCCAATCAAGAAATAGGCAGAAGACATGAACAGACATTTTTCCAAAGAAGACATCCAAATGGCCCAGAGGCACATGAAAAAGTGCTCAACACGGCTCGGCATCAGGGAAATCCAAATCAAAACCTCAATCAGATACCACCTCACACCCGTCAGAATGGCTCAAATGAACAAGTCAGGGAACGACAGAGGTTGGCGGGGATGTGGAGAAAGGGGAACCCTCCTACACTGGTGGTGGGAATGCAAGCTGGTGCAACCCCTCTGGAAAACAGTATGGAGTTTCCTCACACAGTTGAAATTAGAGCTACCATTCGATCCAGCAATTGCACTCCTGGGTATTTACCCCAAAGATACAAATGTAGGGACCCGAAGCGGTACGTGCACCCCATTGTTTATAGCAGCAATGTCCACAATAGCCAAACTGTGGAAAGAGCCAAGATGTCCATCGAGAGATGAATGGATAAAGAAGAGGTGGTATATATATACACAATGGAATATTACGCAGCCATCAAAAGGAATGAGATGTTGCCATGGACAACGACGTGGATGGAACTGGAGGGTCCGACGATTAGTGAAATAAGTCAATCAGAGAAAGACATGTATCATATGACCTCACTGATATGAGGGATTCTTAATCTCAGGAACAGAGTGAGGCTTGCTGGAGTGGTCGGGGGTGGGAAGGATGGGGTGGCTGGGTGATAGACATTGGGGAGGGTATGAGCTGCGGTGAGCGCTGTGAATTGTGTAAGACTGTTGAATCACAGATCTGTACTTCTGAAACAAATAACGCAACATATTTTAAGAATAAAGGAAAAGAAGGAGACAGCAGGAGAGGAAGAATAAAGGGGAGTTAGTGAGAGGGGGAGACGGACCAGGAGAGATGATGGATTCTGAAAAAGAATCCGAGGTTTCTAGAGGGGAGGTGGGTCGGGGGATTGGTTAGCCTGGTGATGGGTATTAAAGAGGGCACATTCAGCATGGAGCACTGTGTGTTAGGAACAAACAATGAATCATGGGACACTACAACAAAACAAATGATGTAGTACATGGTGATTAACAAAGCAATAAAAAACAAAGACTGTAATAAGAGATGAAGAAGGACACTATATCCTACTTAAAGGGTCTATCCAACAAGAAGATCTAACAATTGTAAATGTCTATGCCCCGAACATGGGAGCATCCAATTATATAAGGCAATTAAGAAGAAAAGCAAAGAAACCCATTGACAACCATACAATCATAGTGGGGGACTTTAACACCCCCCTGACTGAAATGGCCAGATCATCTAAGCAAAAGATCAACAAGGAAATAAAGACTTTAAATGACACACTGGACCAAATGGACTTCACAGACATATTCAGAACGTTCCATCCCAAAGCAAGGGAATACACATTCTTCTCCAGTGCCCATGGAACATTCTCCAGAATGGATCACATCCTAGGTCACAAATCAGGTCTCAACCGGTACCCAAAGATTGGGATCATTCCCTGCACATTTTCAGACCACAATGCTTTGAAACTAGAACTCAATCACAAGAGGAGAGTCGGAAAGAACTCAAATACATGGAGGCTAAAGAGCATCCTACGAAAGAATGAATGGGTCAACCAGGAAATTAAAGAAGAATTTAAAAAACTCATGGAAACCAATGAAAATGAAAACACAACTGTCCAAAATCTTTGGGATACAGCCAAGGCAGTCCTGCGAGGAAAGTATATAGCAATACAAGCCTTTCTCAAGAAACAAGAAAGGTCTCAAATACACACCCTAGCCCTACACCTAAAGGAGCTGGAGAAAGAACGGCAAATAAAGCCTAAACCCAGCAGGAGAAGAGAAATCATGCAGTTCAGAGCAGAAATCAATGAAATAGAACCCAGAAGAACAGTAGAAGTGATCAACGGAACTAGGAGCTGGTTCTTTGAAAGAATTCACAAGACTGATACACCCCTGTCCAGGCTGATCAAAAAGAAAAGAGAAATGACCCAAATCAACAAAATCATGAATGAAAGAGGAGAGGTCACAACCAACACCAAAGAAATACAAACAATTATCAGAACGTAATCTGAGCAACCCTAGGGCAGCAAATTCCATAACCTGGAAGAAATGGGTGCATTCCTAGAGATGTGTCAACTACCAAAACTGAACCAGGAAGAAATAGAAAACCTGAACACTCCTATAACCACGAAGGCAATTGAAGTAGTCATCAAAAACCTCCCAAGAAACCAAAGCCCAGGGCCAGATGGTTTCCCAGGGGAATTCTATCAGACATTTAAAGAAGAATTAATACCTATTCTCCTGAAACTGTTCCCAACAATAGAAATGGAAGGAAAACTTCCAAACTCATTTTATGAGGCCACCATTACCTTGATCCCAAAACCAGACAAAGATCCCATCAAAAAGGAGAATTAGAGACCAATATCCTTGATGAACATCGATGCAAAAATTCTCACCAAAATCCTAGCCAAGAGGACCCAACAGTACATGAAAAGGAGTGTTCACCATGAGCAAGTGGGATTTATCCCTGGGCTGCAAGGCTGGTTCAACATCCGCAAATCAGTCAACGTGATCAAATACATTAAGAAAAGAAAGAACGAGAACCGTAGGATCCTCTCAATAGATGCAGAAAAAGCATTGGACAGAGTACAGCACCCTTTCTGGATCAAAACTCTTCAGAGTATAGGGACAGCGGGTACATACCTCAATATCATAAAAGCCATCTACGAAAACCCTACAGCGAATATCATTCTCAATGGGGAAAAGCTGAGATCTTTTCCCCTAAGGTCAGCAACGCGGCAGGGAGAGCCACTCTCACCACTGCTATTCAACATAGTATTAGAAGTCCTAGCCACAGCAATCAGACAACAAAAAGAAATCAAAGGCATCCAAATCGGCAGAGAGGAAGTCAAACTCTCACTCTTTGCAGATGATATGATACTTTCCGTGGAAAACCCAAAAGACTCCACCCCAAAACTGCTAGAACTCACACAGCAATTCCGTCAAGTAGCAGGCTATAAAATCAATGCACAGAAATCAGTGGCATTCCTATACACCAACAACAAGACAGAAGAGAGACAAATCAAGGAGTCGATCCCATTCACAACTGCTCCCAAAACCAGAAGAGACCTAGGAATACATTGAACCCAAGAGGCAGAGGATCTGTACTCAGAAAACTACAAAATACGCAGGAAAGAAATTGAAGAAGACACAAAGAAACGGAAAAACGTTCCATGCTCATGGACTGGGAGAACCAACATTGTGAAGAGGTCAATGCTACCTAGAGCAATCTACACATGCAATGCAATCCCCATCAAAATAGCATCCACTTTTTTCCAAGAAATGGAACAAATAATCCTAAAATTTGAATGGAACCAGAAGAGACCCCGAATAGCCAGAGGAATATTGAGAAAGAAAAGCAAAGCTGGCGGCATCACAATTCTGGACTTCCAGCTCTATGACAAAGCTGTCATCATCAAGACAGTATGGTACTGGCACAAAAACAGACACATGGATCCATGGAACAGAATCGAGAGCCCAGAAATGGACCCTCAACTCTATGGTCAACTTATCTTTGACAGAGCAGGGAGGAATGTCCAATGGCAAAAAGAGAGTCTCTTCAACAACTGGTGTTGGGAGAATTGGACAGCCCCATGCAGAAGAATGACACTGGACCATTTCCTGACACCACACACAAAAGTAGACGCCAAATGGTTGAAAGACCCCAATGTGAGACAGGAGCCCATCAAAATCCTAAAGGAGAACACAGGTAGCAAGCTCTTCGACCTCAGCCGCAGCAACTTCTTCCTAGAAACATCACCAAAGGCACGGGAAGCCAGGGCAAAAATGAACTGTTGGGATTTCATCAAGATAAAAAGCTTTGGCACAGCAAAAGGAACAGTCCACAAAACCAAAAGACAACCGACAGAATGGGAGAAATTATTTGCAAATGACATATCCGATAAAGGGCTACTATCCAATATGTAGAAAAACTTATCAAACTCAACACCCAAAGAACAAATAATCCAATCAAGAAATAGGCAGAAGACATGAACAGACATTTTTCCAAAGAAGACATCCAAATGGCCCAGAGGCACATGAAAAAGTGCTCAACACGGCTCGGCATCAGGGAAATCCAAATCAAAACCTCAATCAGATACCACCTCACACCCGTCAGAATGGCTCAAATGAACAAGTCAGGGAACGACAGAGGTTGGCGGGGATGTGGAGAAAGGGGAACCCTCCTACACTGGTGGTGGGAATGCAAGCTGGTGCAACCCCTCTGGAAAACAGTATGGAGTTTCCTCACACAGTTGAAATTAGAGCTACCATTCGATCCAGCAATTGCACTCCTGGGTATTTACCCCAAAGATACAAATGTAGGGACCCGAAGCGGTACGTGCACCCCATTGTTTATAGCAGCAATGTCCACAATAGCCAAACTGTGGAAAGAGCCAAGATGTCCATCGAGAGATGAATGGATAAAGAAGAGGTGGTATATATATACACAATGGAATATTACGCAGCCATCAAAAGGAATGAGATGTTGCCATGGACAACGACGTGGATGGAACTGGAGGGTCCGACGATTAGTGAAATAAGTCAATCAGAGAAAGACATGGATCATATGACCTCACTGATATGAGGGATTCTTAATCTCAGGAACAGAGTGAGGCTTGCTGGAGTGGTCGGGGCTGGGAAGGATGGGGTGGCTGGGTGATAGACATTGGGGAGGGTATGAGCTGCGGTGAGCGCTGTGAATTGTGTAAGACTGTTGAATCACAGATCTGTACTTCTGAAACAAATAACGCAACATATTTTAAGAAGAAAGGAAAAGAAGGAGACAGCAGGAGAGGAAGAATAAAGGGGAGTTAGTGAGAGGGGGAGACGGACCAGGAGAGATGATGGATTCTGAAAAAGAATCCGAGGTTTCTAGAGGGGAGGTGGGTCGGGGGATTGGTTAGCCTGGTGATGGGTATTAAAGAGGGCACATTCAGCATGGAGCACTGTGTGTTAGGAACAAACAATGAATCATGGGACACTACAACAAAACAAATGATGTAGTACATGGTGATTAACAAAGCAATAAAAAACAAAGACTGTAATAAGAGATGAAGAAGGACACTATATCCTACTTAAAGGGTCTATCCAACAAGAAGATCTAACAATTGTAAATGTCTATGCCCCGAACATGGGAGCATCCAATTATATAAGGCAATTAAGAAGAAAAGCAAAGAAACCCATTGACAACCATACAATCATAGTGGGGGACTTTAACACCCCCCTGACTGAAATGGCCAGATCATCTAAGCAAAAGATCAACAAGGAAATAAAGACTTTAAATGACACACTGGACCAAATGGACTTCACAGACATATTCAGAACGTTCCATCCCAAAGCAAGGGAATACACATTCTTCTCCAGTGCCCATGGAACATTCTCCAGAATGGATCACATCCTAGGTCACAAATCAGGTCTCAACTGGTACCCAAAGATTGGGATCATTCCCTGCACATTTTCAGACCACAATGCTTTGAAACTAGAACTCAATCACAAGAGGAGAGTCGGAAAGAACTCAAATACATGGAGGCTAAAGAGCATCCTACGAAAGAATGAATGGGTCAACCAGGAAATTAAAGAAGAATTTAAAAAACTCATGGAAACCAATGAAAATGAAAACACAACTGTCCAAAATCTTTGGGATACAGCCAAGGCAGTCCTGCGAGGAAAGTATATAGCAATACAAGCCTTTCTCAAGAAACAAGAAAGGTCTCAAATACACACCCTAGCCCTACACCTAAAGGAGCTGGAGAAAGAACGGCAAATAAAGCCTAAACCCAGCAGGAGAAGAGAAATCATGCAGTTCAGAGCAGAAATCAATGAAATAGAACCCAGAAGAACAGTAGAAGTGATCAACGGAACTAGGAGCTGGTTCTTTGAAAGAATTCACAAGACTGATACACCCCTGTCCAGGCTGATCAAAAAGAAAAGAGAAATGACCCAAATCAACAAAATCATGAATGAAAGAGGAGAGATCACAACCAACACCAAAGAAATACAAACAATTATAAGAACGTAATCTGAGCAACCCTAGGGCAGCAAATTCCATAACCTGGAAGAAATGGGTGCATTCCTAGAGATGTGTCAACTACCAAAACTGACCCAGGAAGAAATAGAAAACCTGAACAGTCCTATAACCACGAAGGCAATTGAAGTAGTCATCAAAAACCTCCCAAGAAACCAAAGCCCAGGGCCAGATGGTTTCCCAGGGGAATTCTATCAGACATTTAAAGAAGAATTAATACCTATTCTCCTGAAACTGTTCCCAACAATAGAAATGGAAGGAAAACTTCCAAACTCATTTTATGAGGCCACCATTACCTTGATCCCAAAACCAGACAAAGATCCCATCAAAAAGGAGAATTAGAGCCCAATATCCTTGATGAACATCGATGCAAAAATTCTCACCAAAATCCTAGCCAAGAGGACCCAACAGTACATGAAAAGGAGTGTTTACCATGAGCAAGTGGGATTTATCCCTGGGCTGCAAGGCTGGTTCAACATCCGCAAATCAGTCAACGTGATCAAATACATTAACAAAAGAAAGAACGAGAATCGTAGGATCCTCTCAATAGATGCAGAAAAAGCATTGGACAGAGTACAGCACCCTTTCTGGATCAAAACTCTTCAGAGTATAGGGACAGCGGGTACATACCTCAATATCATAAAAGCCATCTACGAAAACCCTACAGCGAATATCATTCTCAATGGGGAAAAGCTGAGATCTTTTCCCCTAAGGTCAGGAACGCGGCAGGGAGAGCCACTCTCACCACTGCTATTCAACATAGTATTAGAAGTCCTAGCCACAGCAATCAGACAACAAAAAGAAATCAAAGGCATCCAAATCGGCAGAGAGGAAGTCAAACTCTCACTCTTTGCAGATGATATGATACTTTCCGTGGAAAACCCAAAAGACTCCACCCCAAAACTGCTAGAACTCACACAGCAATTCCGTCAAGTAGCAGGCTATAAAATCAATGCACAGAAATCAGTGGCATTCCTATACACCAACAACAAGACAGAAGAGAGACAAATCAAGGAGTCGATCCCATTCACAACTGCTCCCAAAACCAGAAGAGACCTAGGAATACATTGAACCCAAGAGGCAAAGGATCTGTACTCAGAAAACTACAAAATACGCAGGAAAGAAATTGAAGAAGACACAAAGAAACGGAAAAACGTTCCATGCTCATGGACTGGGAGAACCAACATTGTGAAGAGGTCAATGCTACCTAGAGCAATCTACACATGCAATGCAATCCCCATCAAAATAGCATCCACTTTTTTCCAAGAAATGGAACAAATAATCCTAAAATTTGAATGGAACCAGAAGAGACCCCGAATAGCCAGAGGAATATTGAGAAAGAAAAGCAAAGCTGGCGGCATCACAATTCTGGACTTCCAGCTCTATGACAAAGCTGTCATCATCAAGACAGTATGGTACTGGCACAAAAACAGACACATGGATCCATGGAACAGAATCGAGAGCCCAGAAATGGACCCTCAACTCTATGGTCAACTTATCTTTGACAGAGCAGGAAGGAATGTCCAATGGCAAAAAGAGAGTCTCTTCAACAACTGGTGTTGGGAGAATTGGACAGCCCCATGCAGAAGAATGACACTGGACCATTTCCTGACACCACACACAAAAGTAGACGCCAAATGGTTGAAAGACCCCAATGTGAGACAGGAGCCCATCAAAATCCTAAAGGAGAACACAGGTAGCAAGCTCTTCGACCTCAGCCGCAGCAACTTCTTCCTAGAAACATCACCAAAGGCACGGGAAGCCAGGGCAAAAATGAACTGTTGGGATTTCATCAAGATAAAAAGCTTTGGCACAGCAAAAGGAACAGTCCACAAAACCAAAAGACAACCGACAGAATGGGAGAAATTATTTGCAAATGACATATCCGATAAAGGGCTACTATCCAATATGTAGAAAAACTTATCAAACTCAACACCCAAAGAACAAATAATCCAATCAAGAAATAGGCAGAAGACATGAACAGACATTTTTCCAAAGAAGACATCCAAATGGCCCAGAGGCACATGAAAAAGTGCTCAACACGGCTCGGCATCAGGGAAATCCAAATCAAAACCTCAATCAGATACCACCTCACACCCGTCAGAATGGCTCAAATGAACAAGTCAGGGAACGACAGAGGTTGGCGGGGATGTGGAGAAAGGGGAACCTTCCTACACTGGTGGTGGGAATGCAAGCTGGTGCAACCCCTCTGGAAAACAGTATGGAGTTTCCTCACACAGTTGAAATTAGAGCTACCATTCGATCCAGCAATTGCACTCCTGGGTATTTACCCCAAAGATACAAATGTAGGGACCCGAAGCGGTACGTGCACCCCATTGTTTATAGCAGCAATGTCCACAATAGCCAAACTGTGGAAAGAGCCAAGATGTCCATCGAGAGATGAATGGATAAAGAAGAGGTGGTATATATATACACAATGGAATATTACGCAGCCATCAAAAGGAATGAGATGTTGCCATGGACAACGACGTGGATGGAACTGGAGGGTCCGACGATTAGTGAAATAAGTCAATCAGAGAAAGACATGGATCATATGACCTCACTGATATGAGGGATTCTTAATCTCAGGAACAGAGTGAGGCTTGCTGGAGTGGTCGGGGGTGGGAAGGATGGGGTGGCTGGGTGATAGACATTGGGGAGGGTATGAGCTGCGGTGAGCGCTGTGAATTGTGTAAGACTGTTGAATCACAGATCTGTACTTCTGAAACAAATAACGCAACATATTTTAAGAATAAAGGAAAAGAAGGAGACAGCAGGAGAGGAAGAATAAAGGGGAGTTAGTGAGAGGGGGAGACGGACCAGGAGAGATGATGGATTCTGAAAAAGAATCCGAGGTTTCTAGAGGGGAGGTGGGTCGGGGGATTGGTTAGCCTGGTGATGGGTATTAAAGAGGGCACATTCAGCATGGAGCACTGTGTGTTAGGAACAAACAATGAATCATGGGACACTACAACAAAACAAATGATGTAGTACATGGTGATTAACAAAGCAATAAAAAACAAAGACTGTAATAAGAGATGAAGAAGGACACTATATCCTACTTAAAGGGTCTATCCAACAAGAAGATCTAACAATTGTAAATGTCTATGCCCCGAACATGGGAGCATCCAATTATATAAGGCAATTAAGAAGAAAAGCAAAGAAACCCATTGACAACCATACAATCATAGTGGGGGACTTTAACACCCCCCTGACTGAAATGGCCAGATCATCTAAGCAAAAGATCAACAAGGAAATAAAGACTTTAAATGACACACTGGACCAAATGGACTTCACAGACATATTCAGAACGTTCCATCCCAAAGCAAGGGAATACACATTCTTCTCCAGTGCCCATGGAACATTCTCCAGAATGGATCACATCCTAGGTCACAAATCAGGTCTCAACCGGTACCCAAAGATTGGGATCATTCCCTGCACATTTTCAGACCACAATGCTTTGAAACTAGAACTCAATCACAAGAGGAGAGTCGGAAAGAACTCAAATACATGGAGGCTAAAGAGCATCCTACGAAAGAATGAATGGGTCAACCAGGAAATTAAAGAAGAATTTAAAAAACTCATGGAAACCAATGAAAATGAAAACACAACTGTCCAAAATCTTTGGGATACAGCCAAGGCAGTCCTGCGAGGAAAGTATATAGCAATACAAGCCTTTCTCAAGAAACAAGAAAGGTCTCAAATACACACCCTAGCCCTACACCTAAAGGAGCTGGAGAAAGAACGGCAAATAAAGCCTAAACCCAGCAGGAGAAGAGAAATCATGCAGTTCAGAGCAGAAATCAATGAAATAGAACCCAGAAGAACAGTAGAAGTGATCAACGGAACTAGGAGCTGGTTCTTTGAAAGAATTCACAAGACTGATACACCCCTGTCCAGGCTGATCAAAAAGAAAAGAGAAATGACCCAAATCAACAAAATCATGAATGAAAGAGGAGAGATCACAACCAACACCAAAGAAATACAAACAATTATAAGAACGTAATCTGAGCAACCCTAGGGCAGCAAATTCCATAACCTGGAAGAAATGGGTGCATTCCTAGAGATGTGTCAACTACCAAAACTGACCCAGGAAGAAATAGAAAACCTGAACACTCCTATAACCACGAAGGCAATTGAAGTAGTCATCAAAAACCTCCCAAGAAACCAAAGCCCAGGGCCAGATGGTTTCCCAGGGGAATTCTATCAGACATTTAAAGAAGAATTAATACCTATTCTCCTGAAACTGTTCCAAACAATAGAAATGGAAGGAAAACTTCCAAACTCATTTTATGAGGCCACCATTACCTTGATCCCAAAACCAGACAAAGATCCCATCAAAAAGGAGAATTAGAGCCCAATATCCTTGATGAACATCGATGCAAAAATTCTCACCAAAATCCTAGCCAAGAGGACCCAACAGTACATGAAAAGGAGTGTTCACCATGAGCAAGTGGGATTTATCCCTGGGCTGCAAGGCTGGTTCAACATCCGCAAATCAGTCAACGTGATCAAATACATTAACAAAAGAAAGAACGAGAATCGTAGGATCCTCTCAATAGATGCAGAAAAAGCATTGGACAGAGTACAGCACCCTTTCTGGATCAAAACTCTTCAGAGTATAGGGACAGCGGGTACATACCTCAATATAATAAAAGCCATCTACGAAAACCCTACAGCGAATATCATTCTCAATGGGGAAAAGCTGAGATCTTTTCCCCTAAGGTCAGGAACGCGGCAGGGAGAGCCACTCTCACCACTGCTATTCAACATAGTATTAGAAGTCCTAGCCACAGCAATCAGACAACAAAAAGAAATCAAAGGCATCCAAATCGGCAGAGAGGAAGTCAAACTCTCACTCTTTGCAGATGATATGATACTTTCCGTGGAAAACCCAAAAGACTCCACCCCAAAACTGCTAGAACTCACACAGCAATTCCGTCAAGTAGCAGGCTATAAAATCAATGCACAGAAATCAGTGGCATTCCTATACACCAACAACAAGACAGAAGAGAGACAAATCAAGGAGTCGATCCCATTCACAACTGCTCCCAAAACCAGAAGAGACCTAGGAATACATTGAACCCAAGAGGCAGAGGATCTGTACTCAGAAAACTACAAAATACGCAGGAAAGAAATTGAAGAAGACACAAAGAAACGGAAAAACGTTCCATGCTCATGGACTGGGAGAACCAACATTGTGAAGAGGTCAATGCTACCTAGAGCAATCTACACATGCAATGCAATCCCCATCAAAATAGCATCCACTTTTTTCCAAGAAATGGAACAAATAATCCTAAAATTTGAATGGAACCAGAAGAGACCCCGAATAGCCAGAGGAATATTGAGAAAGAAAAGCAAAGCTGGCGGCATCACAATTCTGGACTTCCAGCTCTATGACAAAGCTGTCATCATCAAGACAGTATGGTACTGGCACAAAAACAGACACATGGATCCATGGAACAGAATCGAGAGCCCAGAAATGGACCCTCAACTCTATGGTCAACTTATCTTTGACAGAGCAGGAAGGAATGTCCAATGGCAAAAAGAGAGTCTCTTCAACAACTGGTGTTGGGAGAATTGGACAGCCCCATGCAGAAGAATGACACTGGACCATTTCCTGACACCACACACAAAAGTAGACGCCAAATGGTTGAAAGACCCCAATGTGAGACAGGAGCCCATCAAAATCCTAAAGGAGAACACAGGTAGCAAGCTCTTCGACCTCAGCCGCAGCAACTTCTTCCTAGAAACATCACCAAAGGCACGGGAAGCCAGGGCAAAAATGAACTGTTGGGATTTCATCAAGATAAAAAGCTTTGGCACAGCAAAAGGAACAGTCCACAAAACCAAAAGACAACCGACAGAATGGGAGAAATTATTTGCAAATGACATATCCGATAAAGGGCTACTATCCAATATGTAGAAAAACTTATCAAACTCAACACCCAAAGAACAAATAATCCAATCAAGAAATAGGCAGAAGACATGAACAGACATTTTTCCAAAGAAGACATCCAAATGGCCCAGAGGCACATGAAAAAGTGCTCAACACGGCTCGGCATCAGGGAAATCCAAATCAAAACCTCAATCAGATACCACCTCACACCCGTCAGAATGGCTCAAATGAACAAGTCAGGGAACGACAGAGGTTGGCGGGGATGTGGAGAAAGGGGAACCCTCCTACACTGGTGGTGGGAATGCAAGCTGGTGCAACCCCTCTGGAAAACAGTATGGAGTTTCCTCACACAGTTGAAATTAGAGCTACCATTCGATCCAGCAATTGCACTCCTGGGTATTTACCCCAAAGATACAAATGTAGGGACCCGAAGCGGTACGTGCACCCCATTGTTTATAGCAGCAATGTCCACAATAGCCAAACTGTGGAAAGAGCCAAGATGTCCATCGACAGATGAATGGATAAAGAAGAGGTGGTATATATATACACAATGGAATATTACGCAGCCATCAAAAGGAATGAGATGTTGCCATGGACAACGACGTGGATGGAACTGGAGGGTCCGCCGATTAGTGAAATAAGTCAATCAGAGAAAGACATGTATCATATGACCTCACTGATATGAGGGATTCTTAATCTCAGGAACAGAGTGAGGCTTGCTGGAGTGGTCGGGGGTGGGAAGGATGGGGTGGCTGGGTGATAGACATTGGGGAGGGTATGAGCTGCGGTGAGCGCTGTGAATTGTGTAAGACTGTTGAATCACAGATCTGTACTTCTGAAACAAATAACGCAACATATTTTAAGAATAAAGGAAAAGAAGGAGACAGCAGGAGAGGAAGAATAAAGGGGAGTTAGTGAGAGGGGGAGACGGACCAGGAGAGATGATGGATTCTGAAAAAGAATCCGAGGTTTCTAGAGGGGAGGTGGGTCGGGGGATTGGTTAGCCTGGTGATGGGTATTAAAGAGGGCACATTCAGCATGGAGCACTGTGTGTTAGGAACAAACAATGAATCATGGGACACTACAACAAAACAAATGATGTAGTACATGGTGATTAACAAAGCAATAAAAAACAAAGACTGTAATAAGAGTTGAAGAAGGACACTATATCCTACTTAAAGGGTCTATCCAACAAGAAGATCTAACAATTGTAAATGTCTATGCCCCGAACATGGGAGCATCCAATTATATAAGGCAATTAAGAAGAAAAGCAAAGAAACCCATTGACAACCATACAATCATAGTGGGGGACTTTAACACCCCCCTGACTGAAATGGCCAGATCATCTAAGCAAAAGATCAACAAGGAAATAAAGACTTTAAATGACACACTGGACCAAATGGACTTCACAGACATATTCAGAACGTTCCATCCCAAAGCAAGGGAATACACATTCTTCTCCAGTGCCCATGGAACATTCTCCAGAATGGATCACATCCTAGGTCACAAATCAGGTCTCAACCGGTACCCAAAGATTGGGATCATTCCCTGCACATTTTCAGACCACAATGCTTTGAAACTAGAACTCAATCACAAGAGGAGAGTCGGAAAGAACTCAAATACATGGAGGCTAAAGAGCATCCTACGAAAGAATGAATGGGTCAACCAGGAAATTAAAGAAGAATTTAAAAAACTCATGGAAACCAATGAAAATGAAAACACAACTGTCCAAAATCTTTGGGATACAGCCAAGGCAGTCCTGCGAGGAAAGTATATAGCAATACAAGCCTTTCTCAAGAAACAAGAAAGGTCTCAAATACACACCCTAGCCCTACACCTAAAGGAGCTGGAGAAAGAACGGCAAATAAAGCCTAAACCCAGCAGGAGAAGAGAAATCATGCAGTTCAGAGCAGAAATCAATGAAATAGAACCCAGAAGAACAGTAGAAGTGATCAACGGAACTAGGAGCTGGTTCTTTGAAAGAATTCACAAGACTGATACACCCCTGTCCAGGCTGATCAAAAAGAAAAGAGAAATGACCCAAATCAACAAAATCATGAATGAAAGAGGAGAGATCACAACCAACACCAAAGAAATACAAACAATTATAAGAACGTAATCTGAGCAACCCTAGGGCAGCAAATTCCATAACCTGGAAGAAATGGGTGCATTCCTAGAGATGTGTCAACTACCAAAACTGACCCAGGAAGAAATAGAAAACCTGAACACTCCTATAACCACGAAGGCAATTGAAGTAGTCATCAAAAACCTCCCAAGAAACCAAAGCCCAGGGCCAGATGGTTTCCCAGGGGAATTCTATCAGACATTTAAAGAAGAATTAATACCTATTCTCCTGAAACTGTTCCAAACAATAGAAATGGAAGGAAAACTTCCAAACTCATTTTATGAGGCCACCATTACCTTGATCCCAAAACCAGACAAAGATCCCATCAAAAAGGAGAATTAGAGACCAATATCCTTGATGAACATCGATGCAAAAATTCTCACCAAAATCCTAGCCAAGAGGACCCAACAGTACATGAAAAGGAGTGTTCACCATGAGCAAGTGGGATTTATCCCTGGGCTGCAAGGCTGGTTCAACATCCGCAAATCAGTCAACGTGATCAAATACATTAACAAAAGAAAGAACGAGAATCGTAGGATCCTCTCAATAGATGCAGAAAAAGCATTGGACAGAGTACAGCACCCTTTCTGGATCAAAACTCTTCAGAGTATAGGGACAGCGGGTACATACCTCAATATCATAAAAGCCATCTACGAAAACCCTACAGCGAATATCATTCTCAATGGGGAAAAGCTGAGATCTTTTCCCCTAAGGTCAGCAACGCGGCAGGGAGAGCCACTCTCACCACTGCTATTCAACATAGTATTAGAAGTCCTAGCCACAGCAATCAGACAACAAAAAGAAATCAAAGGCATCCAAATCGGCAGAGAGGAAGTCAAACTCTCACTCTTTGCAGATGATATGATACTTTCCGTGGAAAACCCAAAAGACTCCACCCCAAAACTGCTAGAACTCACACAGCAATTCCGTCAAGTAGCAGGCTATAAAATCAATGCACAGAAATCAGTGGCATTCCTATACACCAACAACAAGACAGAAGAGAGACAAATCAAGGAGTCGATCCCATTCACAACTGCTCCCAAAACCAGAAGAGACCTAGGAATACATTGAACCCAAGAGGCAGAGGATCTGTACTCAGAAAACTACAAAATACGCAGGAAAGAAATTGAAGAAGACACAAAGAAACGGAAAAACGTTCCATGCTCATGGACTGGGAGAACCAACATTGTGAAGAGGTCAATGCTACCTAGAGCAATCTACACATGCAATGCAATCCCCATCAAAATAGCATCCACTTTTTTCCAAGAAATGGAACAAATAATCCTAAAATTTGAATGGAACCAGAAGAGACCCCGAATAGCCAGAGGAATATTGAGAAAGAAAAGCAAAGCTGGCGGCATCACAATTCTGGACTTCCAGCTCTATGACAAAGCTGTCATCATCAAGACAGTATGGTACTGGCACAAAAACAGACACATGGATCCATGGAACAGAATCGAGAGCCCAGAAATGGACCCTCAACTCTATGGTCAACTTATCTTTGACAGAGCAGGGAGGAATGTCCAATGGCAAAAAGAGAGTCTCTTCAACAACTGGTGTTGGGAGAATTGGACAGCCCCATGCAGAAGAATGACACTGGACCATTTCCTGACACCACACACAAAAGTAGACGCCAAATGGTTGAAAGACCCCAATGTGAGACAGGAGCCCATCAAAATCCTAAAGGAGAACACAGGTAGCAAGCTCTTCGACCTCAGCCGCAGCAACTTCTTCCTAGAAACATCACCAAAGGCACGGGAAGCCAGGGCAAAAATGAACTGTTGGGATTTCATCAAGATAAAAAGCTTTGGCACAGCAAAAGGAACAGTCCACAAAACCAAAAGACAACCGACAGAATGGGAGAAATTATTTGCAAATGACATATCCGATAAAGGGCTACTATGCAATATGTAGAAAAACTTATCAAACTCAACACCCAAAGAACAAATAATCCAATCAAGAAATAGGCAGAAGACATGAACAGACATTTTTCCAAAGAAGACATCCAAATGGCCCAGAGGCACATGAAAAAGTGCTCAACACGGCTCGGCATCAGGGAAATCCAAATCAAAACCTCAATCAGATACCACCTCACACCCGTCAGAATGGCTCAAATGAACAAGTGAGGGAACGACAGAGGTTGGCGGGGATGTGGAGAAAGGGGAACCCTCCTACACTGGTGGTGGGAATGCAAGCTGGTGCAACCCCTCTGGAAAACAGTATGGAGTTTCCTCACACAGTTGAAATTAGAGCTACCATTCGATCCAGCAATTGCACTCCTGGGTATTTACCCCAAAGATACAAATGTAGGGACCCGAAGCGGTACGTGCACCCCATTGTTTATAGCAGCAATGTCCACAATAGCCAAACTGTGGAAAGAGCCAAGATGTCCATCGACAGATGAATGGATAAAGAAGAGGTGGTATATATATACACAATGGAATATTACGCAGCCATCAAAAGGAATGAGATGTTGCCATGGACAACGACGTGGATGGAACTGGAGGGTCCGCCGATTAGTGAAATAAGTCAATCAGAGAAAGACATGTATCATATGACCTCACTGATATGAGGGATTCTTAATCTCAGGAACAGAGTGAGGCTTGCTGGAGTGGTCGGGGCTGGGAAGGATGGGGTGGCTGGGTGATAGACATTGGGGAGGGTATGAGCTGCGGTGAGCGCTGTGAATTGTGTAAGACTGTTGAATCACAGATCTGTACTTCTGAAACAAATAACGCAACATATTTTAAGAATAAAGGAAAAGAAGGAGACAGCAGGAGAGGAAGAATAAAGGGGAGTTAGTGAGAGGGGGAGACGGACCAGGAGACATGATGGATTCTGAAAAAGAATCCGAGGTTTCTAGAGGGGAGGTGGGTCGGGGGATTGGTTAGCCTGGTGATGGGTATTAAAGAGGGCACATTCAGCATGGAGCACTGTGTGTTAGGAACAAACAATGAATCATGGGACACTACAACAAAACAAATGATGTAGTACATGGTGATTAACAAAGCAATAAAAAACAAAGACTGTAATAAGAGATGAAGAAGGACACTATATCCTACTTAAAGGGTCTATCCAACAAGAAGATCTAACAATTGTAAATGTCTATGCCCCGAACATGGGAGCATCCAATTATATAAGGCAATTAAGAAGAAAAGCAAAGAAACCCATTGACAACCATACAATCATAGTGGGGGACTTTAACACCCCCCTGACTGAAATGGCCAGATCATCTAAGCAAAAGATCAACAAGGAAATAAAGACTTTAAATGACACACTGGACCAAATGGACTTCACAGACATATTCAGAACGTTCCATCCCAAAGCAAGGGAATACACATTCTTCTCCAGTGCCCATGGAACATTCTCCAGAATGGATCACATCCTAGGTCACAAATCAGGTCTCAACCGGTACCCAAAGATTGGGATCATTCCCTGCACATTTTCAGACCACAATGCTTTGAAACTAGAACTCAATCACAAGAGGAGAGTCGGAAAGAACTCAAATACATGGAGGCTAAAGAGCATCCTACGAAAGAATGAATGGGTCAACCAGGAAATTAAAGAAGAATTTAAAAAACTCATGGAAACCAATGAAAATGAAAACACAACTGTCCAAAATCTTTGGGATACAGCCAAGGCAGTCCTGCGAGGAAAGTATATAGCAATACAAGCCTTTCTCAAGAAAGAAGAAAGGTCTCAAATACACACCCTAGCCCTACACCTAAAGGAGCTGGAGAAAGAACGGCAAATAAAGCCTAAACCCAGCAGGAGAAGAGAAATCATGCAGTTCAGAGCAGAAATCAATGAAATAGAACCCAGAAGAACAGTAGAAGTGATCAACGGAACTAGGAGCTGGTTCTTTGAAAGAATTCACAAGACTGATACACCCCTGTCCAGGCTGATCAAAAAGAAAAGAGAAATGACCCAAATCAACAAAATCATGAATGAAAGAGGAGAGATCACAACCAACACCAAAGAAATACAAACAATTATAAGAACGTAATCTGAGCAACCCTAGGGCAGCAAATTCCATAACCTGGAAGAAATGGGTGCATTCCTAGAGATGTGTCAACTACCAAAACTGACCCAGGAAGAAATAGAAAACCTGAACAGTCCTATAACCACGAAGGCAATTGAAGTAGTCATCAAAAACCTCCCAAGAAACCAAAGCCCAGGGCCAGATGGTTTCCCAGGGGAATTCTATCAGACATTTAAAGAAGAATTAATACCTATTCTCCTGAAACTGTTCCAAACAATAGAAATGGAAGGAAAACTTCCAAACTCATTTTATGAGGCCACCATTACCTTGATCCCAAAACCAGACAAAGATCCCATCAAAAAGGAGAATTAGAGCCCAATATCCTTGATGAACATCGATGCAAAAATTCTCACCAAAATCCTAGCCAAGAGGACCCAACAGTACATGAAAAGGAGTGTTCACCATGAGCAAGTGGGATTTATCCCTGGGCTGCAAGGCTGGTTCAACATCCGCAAATCAGTCAACGTGATCAAATACATTAACAAAAGAAAGAACGAGAATCGTAGGATCCTCTCAATAGATGCAGAAAAAGCATTGGACAGAGTACAGCACCCTTTCTGGATCAAAACTCTTCAGAGTATAGGGACAGCGGGTACATACCTCAATATCATAAAAGCCATCTACGAAAACCCTACAGCGAATATCATTCTCAATGGGGAAAAGCTGAGATCTTTTCCCCTAAGGTCAGCAACGCGGCAGGGAGAGCCACTCTCACCACTGCTATTCAACATAGTATTAGAAGTCCTAGCCACAGCAATCAGACAACAAAAAGAAATCAAAGGCATCCAAATCGGCAGAGAGGAAGTCAAACTCTCACTCTTTGCAGATGATATGATACTTTCCGTGGAAAACCCAAAAGACTCCACCCCAAAACTGCTAGAACTCACACAGCAATTCCGTCAAGTAGCAGGCTATAAAATCAATGCACAGAAATCAGTGGCATTCCTATACACCAACAACAAGACAGAAGAGAGACAAATCAAGGAGTCGATCCCATTCACAACTGCTCCCAAAACCAGAAGAGACCTAGGAATACATTGAACCCAAGAGGCAGAGGATCTGTACTCAGAAAACTACAAAATACGCAGGAAAGAAATTGAAGAAGACACAAAGAAACGGAAAAACGTTCCATGCTCATGGATTGGGAGAACCAACATTGTGAAGAGGTCAATGCTACCTAGAGCAATCTACACATGCAATGCAATCCCCATCAAAATAGCATCCACTTTTTTCCAAGAAATGGAACAAATAATCCTAAAATTTGAATGGAACCAGAAGAGACCCCGAATAGCCAGAGGAATATTGAGAAAGAAAAGCAAAGCTGGCGGCATCACAATTCTGGACTTCCAGCTCTATGACAAAGCTGTCATCATCAAGACAGTATGGTACTGGCACAAAAACAGACACATGGATCCATGGAACAGAATCGAGAGCCCAGAAATGGACCCTCAACTCTATGGTCAACTTATTTTTGACAGAGCAGGGAGGAATGTCCAATGGCAAAAAGAGAGTCTCTTCAACAACTGGTGTTGGGAGAATTGGACAGCCCCATGCAGAAGAATGACACTGGACCATTTCCTGACACCACACACAAAAGTAGACGCCAAATGGTTGAAAGACCCCAATGTGAGACAGGAGCCCATCAAAATCCTAAAGGAGAACACAGGTAGCAAGCTCTTCGACCTCAGCCGCAGCAACTTCTTCCTAGAAACATCACCAAAGGCACGGGAAGCCAGGGCAAAAATGAACTGTTGGGATTTCATCAAGATAAAAAGCTTTGGCACAGCAAAAGGAACAGTCCACAAAACCAAAAGACAACCGACAGAATGGGAGAAATTATTTGCAAATGACATATCCGATAAAGGGCTACTATGCAATATGTAGAAAAACTTATCAAACTCAACACCCAAAGAACAAATAATCCAATCAAGAAATAGGCAGAAGACATGAACAGACATTTTTCCAAAGAAGACATCCAAATGGCCCACAGGCACATGAAAAAGTGCTCAACACGGCTCGGCATCAGGGAAATCCAAATCAAAACCTCAATCAGATACCACCTCACACCCGTCAGAATGGCTCAAATGAACAAGTGAGGGAACGACAGAGGTTGGCGGGGATGTGGAGAAAGGGGAACCCTCCTACACTGGTGGTGGGAATGCAAGCTGGTGCAACCCCTCTGGGAAACAGTATGGAGTTTCCTCACACAGTTGAAATTAGAGCTACCATTCGATCCAGCAATTGCACTCCTGGGTATTTACCCCAAAGATACAAATGTAGGGACCCGAAGCGGTACGTGCACCCCATTGTTTACAGCAGCAATGTCCACAATAGCCAAACTGTGGAAAGAGCCAAGATGTCCATCGAGAGATGAATGGATAAAGAAGAGGTGGTATATATATACACAATGGAATATTACGCAGCCATCAAAAGGAATGAGATGTTGCCATGGACAACGACGTGGATGGAACTGGAGGGTCCGACGATTAGTGAAATAAGTCAATCAGAGAAAGACATGTATCATATGACCTCACTGATATGAGGGATTCTTAATCTCAGGAACAGAGTGAGGCTTGCTGGAGTGGTCGGGGGTGGGAAGGATGGGGTGGCTGGGTGATAGACATTGGGGAGGGTATGAGCTGCGGTGAGCGCTGTGAATTGTGTAAGACTGTTGAATCACAGATCTGTACTTCTGAAACAAATAACGCAACATATTTTAAGAAGAAAGGAAAAGAAGGAGACAGCAGGAGAGGAAGAATAAAGGGGAGTTAGTGAGAGGGGGAGACGGACCAGGAGAGATGATGGATTCTGAAAAAGAATCCGAGGTTTCTAGAGGGGAGGTGGGTCGGGGGATTGGTTAGCCTGGTGATGGGTATTAAAGAGGGCACATTCAGCATGGAGCACTGTGTGTTAGGAACAAACAATGAATCATGGGACACTACAACAAAACAAATGATGTAGTACATGGTGATTAACAAAGCAATAAAAAACAAAGACTGTAATAAGAGATGAAGAAGGACACTATATCCTACTTAAAGGGTCTATCCAACAAGAAGATCTAACAATTGTAAATGTCTATGCCCCGAACATGGGAGCATCCAATTATATAAGGCAATTAAGAAGAAAAGCAAAGAAACCCATTGACAACCATACAATCATAGTGGGGGACTTTAACACCCCCCTGACTGAAATGGCCAGATCATCTAAGCAAAAGATCAACAAGGAAATAAAGACTTTAAATGACACACTGGACCAAATGGACTTCACAGACATATTCAGAACGTTCCATCCCAAAGCAAGGGAATACACATTCTTCTCCAGTGCCCATGGAACATTCTCCAGAATGGATCACATCCTAGGTCACAAATCAGGTCTCAACCGGTACCCAAAGATTGGGATCATTCCCTGCACATTTTCAGACCACAATGCTTTGAAACTAGAACTCAATCACAAGAGGAGAGTCGGAAAGAACTCAAATACATGGAGGCTAAAGAGCATCCTACGAAAGAATGAATGGGTCAACCAGGAAATTAAAGAAGAATTTAAAAAACTCATGGAAACCAATGAAAATGAAAACACAACTGTCCAAAATCTTTGGGATACAGCCAAGGCAGTCCTGCGAGGAAAGTATATAGCAATACAAGCCTTTCTCAAGAAACAAGAAAGGTCTCAAATACACACCCTAGCCCTACACCTAAAGGAGCTGGAGAAAGAACGGCAAATAAAGCCTAAACCCAGCAGGAGAAGAGAAATCATGCAGTTCAGAGCAGAAATCAATGAAATAGAACCCAGAAGAACAGTAGAAGTGATCAACGGAACTAGGAGCTGGTTCTTTGAAAGAATTCACAAGACTGATACACCCCTGTCCAGGCTGATCAAAAAGAAAAGAGAAATGACCCAAATCAACAAAATCATGAATGAAAGAGGAGAGATCACAACCAACACCAAAGAAATACAAACAATTATAAGAACGTAATCTGAGCAACCCTAGGGCAGCAAATTCCATAACCTGGAAGAAATGGGTGCATTCCTAGAGATGTGTCAACTACCAAAACTGACCCAGGAAGAAATAGAAAACCTGAACACTCCTATAACCACGAAGGCAATTGAAGTAGTCATCAAAAACCTCCCAAGAAACCAAAGCCCAGGGCCAGATGGTTTCCCAGGGGAATTCTATCAGACCTTTAAAGAAGAATTAATACCTATTCTCCTGAAACTGTTCCCAACAATAGAAATGGAAGGAAAACTTCCAAACTCATTTTATGAGGCCACCATTACCTTGATCCCAAAACCAGACAAAGATCCCATCAAAAAGGAGAATTAGAGCCCAATATCCTTGATGAACATCGATGCAAAAATTCTCACCAAAATCCTAGCCAAGAGGACCCAACAGTACATGAAAAGGAGTGTTCACCATGAGCAAGTGGGATTTATCCCTGGGCTGCAAGGCTGGTTCAACATCCGCAAATCAGTCAACGTGATCAAATACATTAACAAAAGAAAGAACGAGAACCGTAGGATCCTCTCAATAGATGCAGAAAAAGCATTGGACAGAGTACAGTACACTTTCTGGATCAAAACTCTTCAGAGTATAGGGACAGCGGGTACATACCTCAATATCATAAAAGCCATCTACGAAAACCCTACAGCGAATATCATTCTCAATGGGGAAAAGCTGAGATCTTTTCCCCTAAGGTCAGGAACGCGGCAGGGATAGGCACTCTCACCACTGCTATTCAACATAGTATTAGAAGTCCTAGCCACAGCAATCAGACAACAAAAAGAAATCAAAGGCATCCAAATCGGCAGAGAGGAAGTCAAACTCTCACTCTTTGCAGATGATATGATACTTTCCGTGGAAAACCCAAAAGACTCCACCCCAAAACTGCTAGAACTCACACAGCAATTCCGTCAAGTAGCAGGCTATAAAATCAATGCACAGAAATCAGTGGCATTCCTATACACCAACAACAAGACAGAAGAGAGACAAATCAAGGAGTCGATCCCATTCACAACTGCTCCCAAAACCAGAAGAGACCTAGGAATACATTGAACCCAAGAGGCAAAGGATCTGTACTCAGAAAACTACAAAATACGCAGGAAAGAAATTGAAGAAGACACAAAGAAACGGAAAAACGTTCCATGCTCATGGACTGGGAGAACCAACATTGTGAAGAGGTCAATGCTACCTAGAGCAATCTACACATGCAATGCAATCCCCATCAAAATAGCATCCACTTTTTTCCAAGAAATGGAACAAATAATCCTAAAATTTGAATGGAACCAGAAGAGACCCCGAATAGCCAGAGGAATATTGAGAAAGAAAAGCAAAGCTGGCGGCATCACAATTCTGGACTTCCAGCTCTATGACAAAGCTGTCATCATCAAGACAGTATGGTACTGGCACAAAAACAGACACATGGATCCATGGAACAGAATCGAGAGCCCAGAAATGGACCCTCAACTCTATGGTCAACTTATCTTTGACAGAGCAGGAAGGAATGTCCAATGGCAAAAAGAGAGTCTCTTCAACAACTGGTGTTGGGAGAATTGGACAGCCCCATGCAGAAGAATGACACTGGACCATTTCCTGACACCACACACAAAAGTAGACGCCAAATGGTTGAAAGACCCCAATGTGAGACAGGAGCCCATCAAAATCCTAAAGGAGAACACAGGTAGCAAGCTCTTCGACCTCAGCCGCAGCAACTTCTTCCTAGAAACATCACCAAAGGCACGGGAAGCCAGGGCAAAAATGAACTGTTGGGATTTCATCAAGATAAAAAGCTTTGGCACAGCAAAAGGAACAGTCCACAAAACCAAAAGACAACCGACAGAATGGGAGAAATTATTTGCAAATGACATATCCGATAAAGGGCTACTACCCAATATGTAGAAAAACTTATCAAACTCAACACCCAAAGAACAAATAATCCAATCAAGAAATAGGCAGAAGACATGAACAGACATTTTTCCAAAGAAGACATCCAAATGGCCCAGAGGCACATGAAAAAGTGCTCAACACGGCTCGGCATCAGGGAAATCCAAATCAAAACCTCAATCAGATACCACCTCACACCCGTCAGAATGGCTCAAATGAACAAGTCAGGGAACGACAGAGGTTGGCGGGGATGTGGAGAAAGGGGAACCCTCCTACACTGGTGGTGGGAATGCAAGCTGGTGCAACCCCTCTGGAAAACAGTATGGAGTTTCCTCACACAGTTGAAATTAGAGCTACCATTCGATCCAGCAATTGCACTCCTGGGTATTTACCCCAAAGATACAAATGTAGGGACCCGAAGCGGTACGTGCACCCCATTGTTTACAGCAGCAATGTCCACAATAGCCAAACTGTGGAAAGAGCCAAGATGTCCATCGAGAGATGAATGGATAAAGAAGAGGTGGTATATATATACACAATGGAATATTACGCAGCCATCAAAAGGAATGAGATGTTGCCATGGACAACGACGTGGATGGAACTGGAGGGTCCGACGATTAGTGAAATAAGTCAATCAGAGAAAGACATGTATCATATGACCTCACTGATATGAGGGATTCTTAATCTCAGGAACAGAGTGAGGCTTGCTGGAGTGGTCGGGGGTGGGAAGGATGGGGTGGCTGGGTGATAGACATTGGGGAGGGTATGAGCTGCGGTGAGCGCTGTGAATTGTGTAAGACTGTTGAATCACAGATCTGTACTTCTGAAACAAATAACGCAACATATTTTAAGAATAAAGGAAAAGAAGGAGACAGCAGGAGAGGAAGAATAAAGGGGAGTTAGTGAGAGGGGGAGACGGACCAGGAGAGATGATGGATTCTGAAAAAGAATCCGAGGTTTCTAGAGGGGAGGTGGGTCGGGGGATTGGTTAGCCTGGTGATGGGTATTAAAGAGGGCACATTCAGCATGGAGCACTGTGTGTTAGGAACAAACAATGAATCATGGGACACTACAACAAAACAAATGATGTAGTACATGGTGATTAACAAAGCAATAAAAAACAAAGACTGTAATAAGAGATGAAGAAGGACACTATATCCTACTTAAAGGGTCTATCCAACAAGAAGATCTAACAATTGTAAATGTCTATGCCCCGAACATGGGAGCATCCAATTATATAAGGCAATTAAGAAGAAAAGCAAAGAAACCCATTGACAACCATACAATCATAGTGGGGGACTTTAACACCCCCCTGACTGAAATGGCCAGATCATCTAAGCAAAAGATCAACAAGGAAATAAAGACTTTAAATGACACACTGGACCAAATGGACTTCACAGACATATTCAGAACGTTCCATCCCAAAGCAAGGGAATACACATTCTTCTCCAGTGCCCATGGAACATTCTCCAGAATGGATCACATCCTAGGTCACAAATCAGGTCTCAACCGGTACCCAAAAATTGGGATCATTCCCTGCACATTTTCAGACCACAATGCTTTGAAACTAGAACTCAATCACAAGAGGAGAGTCGGAAAGAACTCAAATACATGGAGGCTAAAGAGCATCCTACGAAAGAATGAATGGGTCAACCAGGAAATTAAAGAAGAATTTAAAAAACTCATGGAAACCAATGAAAATGAAAACACAACTGTCCAAAATCTTTGGGATACAGCCAAGGCAGTCCTGCGAGGAAAGTATATAGCAATACAAGCCTTTCTCAAGAAACAAGAAAGGTCTCAAATACACACCCTAGCCCTACACCTAAAGGAGCTGGAGAAAGAACGGCAAATAAAGCCTAAACCCAGCAGGAGAAGAGAAATCATGCAGTTCAGAGCAGAAATCAATGAAATAGAACCCAGAAGAACAGTAGAAGTGATCAACGGAACTAGGAGCTGGTTCTTTGAAAGAATTCACAAGACTGATACACCCCTGTCCAGGCTGATCAAAAAGAAAAGAGAAATGACCCAAATCAACAAAATCATGAATGAAAGAGGAGAGATCACAACCAACACCAAAGAAATACAAACAATTATCAGAACGTAATCTGAGCAACCCTAGGGCAGCAAATTCCATAACCTGGAAGAAATGGGTGCATTCCTAGAGATGTGTCAACTACCAAAACTGACCCAGGAAGAAATAGAAAACCTGAACAGTCCTATAACCACGAAGGCAATTGAAGTAGTCATCAAAAACCTCCCAAGAAACCAAAGCCCAGGGCCAGATGGTTTCCTAGGGGAATTCTATCAGACATTTAAAGAAGAATTAATACCTATTCTCCTGAAACTGTTCCCAACAATAGAAATGGAAGGAAAACTTCCAAACTCATTTTATGAGGCCACCATTACCTTGATCCCAAAACCAGACAAAGATCCCATCAAAAAGGAGAATTAGAGACCAATAGCCTTGATGAACATCGATGCAAAAATTCTCACCAAAATCCTAGCCAAGAGGACCCAACAGTACATGAAAAGGAGTATTCACCATGAGCAAGTGGGATTTATCCCTGGGCTGCAAGGCTGGTTCAACATCCGCAAGTCAGTCAACGTGATCAAATACATTAACAAAAGAAAGAACGAGAATCGTAGGATCCTCTCAATAGATGCAGAAAAAGCATTGGACAGAGTACAGCACCCTTTCTGGATCAAAACTCTTCAGAGTATAGGGACAGCGGGTACATACCTCAATATCATAAAAGCCATCTACGAAAACCCTACAGCGAATATCATTCTCAATGGGGAAAAGCTGAGATCGTTTCCCCTAAGGTCAGCAACGCGGCAGGGAGAGCCACTCTCACCACTGCTATTCAACATAGTATTAGAAGTCCTAGCCACAGCAATCAGACAACAAAAAGAAATCAAAGGCATCCAAATCGGCAGAGAGGAAGTCAAACTCTCACTCTTTGCAGATGATATGATACTTTCCGTGGAAAACCCAAAAGACTCCACCCCAAAACTGCTAGAACTCACACAGCAATTCCGTCAAGTAGCAGGCTATAAAATCAATGCACAGAAATCAGTGGCATTCCTATACACCAACAACAAGACAGAAGAGAGACAAATCAAGGAGTCGATCCCATTCACAACTGCTCCCAAAACCAGAAGAGACCTAGGAATACATTGAACCCAAGAGGCAGAGGATCTGTACTCAGAAAACTACAAAATACGCAGGAAAGAAATTGAAGAAGACACAAAGAAACGGAAAAACGTTCCATGCTCATGGACTGGGAGAACCAACATTGTGAAGTGATCAATGCTACCTAGAGCAATCTACACATGCAATGCAATCCCCATCAAAATAGCATCCACTTTTTTCCAAGAAATGGAACAAATAATCCTAAAATTTGAATGGAACCAGAAGAGACCCCGAATAGCCAGAGGAATATTGAGAAAGAAAAGCAAAGCTGGCGGCATCACAATTCTGGACTTCCAGCTCTATGACAAAGCTGTCATCATCAAGACAGTATGGTACTGGCACAAAAACAGACACATGGATCCATGGAACAGAATCGAGAGCCCAGAAATGGACCCTCAACTCTATGGTCAACTTATCTTTGACAGAGCAGGGAGGAATGTCCAATGGCAAAAAGAGAGTCTCTTCAACAACTGGTGTTGGGAGAATTGGACAGCCCCATGCAGAAGAATGACACTGGACCATTTCCTGACACCACACACAAAAGTAGACGCCAAATGGTTGAAAGACCCCAATGTGAGACAGGAGCCCATCAAAATCCTAAAGGAGAACACAGGTAGCAAGCTCTTCGACCTCAGCCGCAGCAACTTCTTCCTAGAAACATCACCAAAGGCACGGGAAGCCAGGGCAAAAATGAACTGTTGGGATTTCATCAAGATAAAAAGCTTTGGCACAGCAAAAGGAACAGTCCACAAAACCAAAAGACAACCGACAGAATGGGAGAAATTATTTGCAAATGACATATCCGATAAAGGGCTACTACCCAATATGTAGAAAAACTTATCAAACTCAACACCCAAAGAACAAATAATCCAATCAAGAAATAGGCAGAAGACATGAACAGACATTTTTCCAAAGAAGACATCCAAATGGCCCAGAGGCACATGAAAAAGTGCTCAACACGGCTCGGCATCAGGGAAATCCAAATCAAAACCTCAATCAGATACCACCTCACACCCGTCAGAATGGCTCAAATGAACAAGTCAGGGAACGACAGAGGTTGGCGGGGATGTGGAGAAAGGGGAACCCTCCTACACTGGTGGTGGGAATGCAAGCTGGTGCAACCCCTCTGGAAAACAGTATGGAGTTTCCTCACACAGTTGAAATTAGAGCTACCATTCGATCCAGCAATTGCACTCCTGGGTATTTACCCCAAAGATACAAATGTAGGGACCCGAAGCGGTACGTGCACCCCATTGTTTATAGCAGCAATGTCCACAATAACCAAACTGTGGAAAGAGCCAAGATGTCCATCGACAGATGAATGGATAAAGAAGAGGTGGTATATATATACACAATGGAATATTACGCAGCCATCAAAAGGAATGAGATGTTGCCATGGACAACGACGTGGATGGAACTGGAGGGTCCGACGATTAGTGAAATAAGTCAATCAGAGAAAGACATGTATCATATGACCTCACTGATATGAGGGATTCTTAATCTCAGGAACAGAGTGAGGCTTGCTGGAGTGGTCGGGGGTGGGAAGGATGGGGTGGCTGGGTGATAGACATTGGGGAGGGTATGAGCTGCGGTGAGCGCTGTGAATTGTGTAAGACTGTTGAATCACAGATCTGTACTTCTGAAACAAATAACGCAACATATTTTAAGAAGAAAGGAAAAGAAGGAGACAGCAGGAGAGGAAGAATAAAGGGGAGTTAGTGAGAGGGGGAGACGGACCAGGAGAGATGATGGATTCTGAAAAAGAATCCGAGGTTTCTAGAGGGGAGGTGGGTCGGGGGATTGGTTAGCCTGGTGATGGGTATTAAAGAGGGCACATTCAGCATGGAGCACTGTGTGTTAGGAACAAACAATGAATCATGGGACACTACAACAAAACAAATGATGTAGTACATGGTGATTAACAAAGCAATAAAAAACAAAGACTGTAATAAGAGATGAAGAAGGACACTATATCCTACTTAAAGGGTCTATCCAACAAGAAGATCTAACAATTGTAAATGTCTATGCCCCGAACATGGGAGCATCCAATTATATAAGGCAATTAAGAAGAAAAGCAAAGAAACCCATTGACAACCATACAATCATAGTGGGGGACTTTAACACCCCCCTGACTGAAATGGCCAGATCATCTAAGCAAAAGATCAACAAGGAAATAAAGACTTTAAATGACACACTGGACCAAATGGACTTCACAGACATATTCAGAACGTTCCATCCCAAAGCAAGGGAATACACATTCTTCTCCAGTGCCCATGGAACATTCTCCAGAATGGATCACATCCTAGGTCACAAATCAGGTCTCAACCGGTACCCAAAGATTGGGATCATTCCCTGCACATTTTCAGACCACAATGCTTTGAAACTAGAACTCAATCACAAGAGGAGAGTCGGAAAGAGCTCAAATACATGGAGGCTAAAGAGCATCCTACGAAAGAATGAATGGGTCAACCAGGAAATTAAAGAAGAATTTAAAAAACTCATGGAAACCAATGAAAATGAAAACACAACTGTCCAAAATCTTTGGGATACAGCCAAGGCAGTCCTGCGAGGAAAGTATATAGCAATACAAGCCTTTCTCAAGAAACAAGAAAGGTCTCAAATACACACCCTAGCCCTACACCTAAAGGAGCTGGAGAAAGAACGGCAAATAAAGCCTAAACCCAGCAGGAGAAGAGAAATCATGCAGTTCAGAGCAGAAATCAATGAAATAGAACCCAGAAGAACAGTAGAAATGATCAACGGAACTAGGAGCTGGTTCTTTGAAAGAATTCACAAGACTGATACACCCCTGTCCAGGCTGATCAAAAAGAAAAGAGAAATGACCCAAATCAACAAAATCATGAATGAAAGAGGAGAGATCACAACCAACACCAAAGAAATACAAACAATTATAAGAACGTAATCTGAGCAACCCTAGGGCAGCAAATTCCATAACCTGGAAGAAATGGGTGCATTCCTAGAGATGTGTCAACTACCAAAACTGACCCAGGAAGAAATAGAAAACCTGAACACTCCTATAACCACGAAGGCAATTGAAGTAGTCATCAAAAACCTCCCAAGAAACCAAAGCCCAGGGCCAGATGGTTTCCCAGGGGAATTCTATCAGACATTTAAAGAAGAATTAATACCTATTCTCCTGAAACTGTTCCCAACAATAGAAATGGAAGGAAAACTTCCAAACTCATTTTATGAGGCCACCATTACCTTGATCCCAAAACCAGACAAAGATCCCATCAAAAAGGAGAATTAGAGCCCAATATCCTTGATGAACATCGATGCAAAAATTCTCACCAAAATCCTAGCCAAGAGGACCCAACAGTACATGAAAAGGAGTGTTCACCATGAGCAAGTGGGATTTATCCCTGGGCTGCAAGGCTGGTTCAACATCCGCAAATCAGTCAACGTGATCAAATACATTAACAAAAGAAAGAACGAGAACCGTAGGATCCTCTCAATAGATGCAGAAAAAGCATTGGACAGAGTACAGCACCCTTTCTGGATCAAAACTCTTCAGAGTATAGGGACAGCGGGTACATACCTCAATATCATAAAAGCCATCTACGAAAACCCTACAGCGAATATCATTCTCAATGGGGAAAAGCTGAGATCGTTTCCCCTAAGGTCAGCAACGCGGCAGGGAGAGCCACTCTCACCACTGCTATTCAACATAGTATTAGAAGTCCTAGCCACAGCAATCAGACAACAAAAAGAAATCAAAGGCATCCAAATCGGCAGAGAGGAAGTCAAACTCTCACTCTTTGCAGATGATATGATACTTTCCGTGGAAAACCCAAAAGACTCCACCCCAAAACTGCTAGAACTCACACAGCAATTCCGTCAAGTAGCAGGCTATAAAATCAATGCACAGAAATCAGTGGCATTCCTATACACCAACAACAAGACAGAAGAGAGACAAATCAAGGAGTCGATCCCATTCACAACTGCTCCCAAAACCAGAAGAGACCTAGGAATACATTGAACCCAAGAGGCAGAGCATCTGTACTCAGAAAACTACAAAATACGCAGGAAAGAAATTGAAGAAGACACAAAGAAACGGAAAAACGTTCCATGCTCATGGACTGGGAGAACCAACATTGTGAAGAGGTCAATGCTACCTAGAGCAATCTACACATGCAATGCAATCCCCATCAAAATAGCATCCACTTTTTTCCAAGAAATGGAACAAATAATCCTAAAATTTGAATGGAACCAGAAGAGACCCCGAATAGCCAGAGGAATATTGAGAAAGAAAAGCAAAGCTGGCGGCATCACAATTCTGGACTTCCAGCTCTATGACAAAGCTGTCATCATCAAGACAGTATGGTACTGGCACAAAAACAGACACATGGATCCATGGAACAGAATCGAGAGCCCAGAAATGGACCCTCAACTCTATGGTCAACTTATCTTTGACAGAGCAGGGAGGAATGTCCAATGGCAAAAAGAGAGTCTCTTCAACAACTGGTGTTGGGAGAATTGGACAGCCCCATGCAGAAGAATGACACTGGACCATTTCCTGACACCACACACAAAAGTAGACGCCAAATGGTTGAAAGACCCCAATGTGAGACAGGAGCCCATCAAAATCCTAAAGGAGAACACAGGTAGCAAGCTCTTCGACCTCAGCCGCAGCAACTTCTTCCTAGAAACATCACCAAAGGCACGGGAAGCCAGGGCAAAAATGAACTGTTGGGATTTCATCAAGATAAAAAGCTTTGGCACAGCAAAAGGAACAGTCCACAAAACCAAAAGACAACCGACAGAATGGGAGAAATTATTTGCAAATGACATATCCGATAAAGGGCTACTATCCAATATGTAGAAAAACTTATCAAACTCAACACCCAAAGAACAAATAATCCAATCAAGAAATAGGCAGAAGACATGAACAGACATTTTTCCAAAGAAGACATCCAAATGGCCCAGAGGCACATGAAAAAGTGCTCAACACGGCTCGGCATCAGGGAAATCCAAATCAAAACCTCAATCAGATACCACCTCACACCCGTCAGAATGGCTCAAATGAACAAGTCAGGGAACGACAGAGGTTGGCGGGGATGTGGAGAAAGGGGAACCCTCCTACACTGGTGGTGGGAATGCAAGCTGGTGCAACCCCTCTGGAAAACAGTATGGAGTTTCCTCACACAGTTGAAATTAGAGCTACCATTCGATCCAGCAATTGCACTCCTGGGTATTTACCCCAAAGATACAAATGTAGGGACCCGAAGCGGTACGTGCACCCCATTGTTTATAGCAGCAATGTCCACAATAGCCAAACTGTGGAAAGAGCCAAGATGTCCATCGAGAGATGAATGGATAAAGAAGAGGTGGTATATATATACACAATGGAATATTACGCAGCCATCAAAAGGAATGAGATGTTGCCATGGACAACGACGTGGATGGAACTGGAGGGTCCGACGATTAGTGAAATAAGTCAATCAGAGAAAGACATGGATCATATGACCTCACTGATATGAGGGATTCTTAATCTCAGGAACAGAGTGAGGCTTGCTGGAGTGGTCGGGGCTGGGAAGGATGGGGTGGCTGGGTGATAGACATTGGGGAGGGTATGAGCTGCGGTGAGCGCTGTGAATTGTGTAAGACTGTTGAATCACAGATCTGTACTTCTGAAACAAATAACGCAACATATTTTAAGAAGAAAGGAAAAGAAGGAGACAGCAGGAGAGGAAGAATAAAGGGGAGTTAGTGAGAGGGGGAGACGGACCAGGAGAGATGATGGATTCTGAAAAAGAATCCGAGGTTTCTAGAGGGGAGGTGGGTCGGGGGATTGGTTAGCCTGGTGATGGGTATTAAAGAGGGCACATTCAGCATGGAGCACTGTGTGTTAGGAACAAACAATGAATCATGGGACACTACAACAAAACAAATGATGTAGTACATGGTGATTAACAAAGCAATAAAAAACAAAGACTGTAATAAGAGATGAAGAAGGACACTATATCCTACTTAAAGGGTCTATCCAACAAGAAGATCTAACAATTGTAAATGTCTATGCCCCGAACATGGGAGCATCCAATTATATAAGGCAATTAAGAAGAAAAGCAAAGAAACCCATTGACAACCATACAATCATAGTGGGGGACTTTAACACCCCCCTGACTGAAATGGCCAGATCATCTAAGCAAAAGATCAACAAGGAAATAAAGACTTTAAATGACACACTGGACCAAATGGACTTCACAGACATATTCAGAACGTTCCATCCCAAAGCAAGGGAATACACATTCTTCTCCAGTGCCCATGGAACATTCTCCAGAATGGATCACATCCTAGGTCACAAATCAGGTCTCAACCGGTACCCAAAGATTGGGATCATTCCCTGCACATTTTCAGACCACAATGCTTTGAAACTAGAACTCAATCACAAGAGGAGAGTCGGAAAGAACTCAAATACATGGAGGCTAAAGAGCATCCTACGAAAGAATGAATGGGTCAACCAGGAAATTAAAGAAGAATTTAAAAAACTCATGGAAACCAATGAAAATGAAAACACAACTGTCCAAAATCTTTGGGATACAGCCAAGGCAGTCCTGCGAGGAAAGTATATAGCAATACAAGCCTTTCTCAAGAAACAAGAAAGGTCTCAAATACACACCCTAGCCCTACACCTAAAGGAGCTGGAGAAAGAACGGCAAATAAAGCCTAAACCCAGCAGGAGAAGAGAAATCATGCAGTTCAGAGCAGAAATCAATGAAATAGAACCCAGAAGAACATTAGAAATGATCAACGGAACTAGGAGCTGGTTCTTTGAAAGAATTCACAAGACTGATACACCCCTGTCCAGGCTGATCAAAAAGAAAAGAGAAATGACCCAAATCAACAAAATCATGAATGAAAGAGGAGAGATCACAACCAACACCAAAGAAATACAAACAATTATAAGAACGTAATCTGAGCAACCCTAGGGCAGCAAATTCCATAACCTGGAAGAAATGGGTGCATTCCTAGAGATGTGTCAACTACCAAAACTGACCCAGGAAGAAATAGAAAACCTGAACACTCCTATAACCACGAAGGCAATTGAAGTAGTCATCAAAAACCTCCCAAGAAACCAAAGCCCAGGGCCAGATGGTTTCCCAGGGGAATTCTATCAGACATTTAAAGAAGAATTAATACCTATTCTCCTGAAACTGTTCCCAACAATAGAAATGGAAGGAAAACTTCCAAACTCATTTTATGAGGCCACCATTACCTTGATCCCAAAACCAGACAAAGATCCCATCAAAAAGGAGAATTAGAGACCAATAGCCTTGATGAACATCGATGCAAAAATTCTCACCAAAATCCTAGCCAAGAGGACCCAACAGTACATGAAAAGGAGTGTTCACCATGAGCAAGTGGGATTTATCCCTGGGCTGCAAGGCTGGTTCAACATCCGCAAATCAGTCAACGTGATCAAATACATTAACAAAAGAAAGAACGAGAACCGTAGGATTCTCTCAATAGATGCAGAAAAAGCATTGGACAGAGTACAGCACCCTTTCTGGATCAAAACTCTTCAGAGTATAGGGACAGCGGGTACATACCTCAATATCATAAAAGCCATCTACGAAAACCCTACAGCGAATATCATTCTCAATGGGGAAAAGCTGAGATCGTTTCCCCTAAGGTCAGCAACGCGGCAGGGAGAGCCACTCTCACCACTGCTATTCAACATAGTATTAGAAGTCCTAGCCACAGCAATCAGACAACAAAAAGAAATCAAAGGCATCCAAATCGGCAGAGAGGAAGTCAAACTCTCACTCTTTGCAGATGATATGATACTTTCCGTGGAAAACCCAAAAGACTCCACCCCAAAACTGCTAGAACTCACACAGCAATTCCGTCAAGTAGCAGGCTATAAAATCAATGCACAGAAATCAGTGGCATTCCTATACACCAACAACAAGACAGAAGAGAGACAAATCAAGGAGTCGATCCCATTCACAACTGCTCCCAAAACCAGAAGAGACCTAGGAATACATTGAACCCAAGAGGCAGAGGATCTGTACTCAGAAAACTACAAAATACGCAGGAAAGAAATTGAAGAAGACACAAAGAAACGGAAAAACGTTCCATGCTCATGGACTGGGAGAACCAACATTGTGAAGAGGTCAATGCTACCTAGAGCAATCTACACATGCAATGCAATCCCCATCAAAATAGCATCCACTTTTTTCCAAGAAATGGAACAAATAATCCTAAAATTTGAATGGAACCAGAAGAGACCCCGAATAGCCAGAGGAATATTGAGAAAGAAAAGCAAAGCTGGCGGCATCACAATTCTGGACTTCCAGCTCTATGACAAAGCTGTCATCATCAAGACAGTATGGTACTGGCACAAAAACAGACACATGGATCCATGGAACAGAATCGAGAGCCCAGAAATGGACCCTCAACTCTATGGTCAACTTATCTTTGACAGAGCAGGGAGGAATGTCCAATGGCAAAAAGAGAGTCTCTTCAACAACTGGTGTTGGGAGAATTGGACAGCCCCATGCAGAAGAATGACACTGGACCATTTCCTGACACCACACACAAAAGTAGACGCCAAATGGTTGAAAGACCCCAATGTGAGACAGGAGCCCATCAAAATCCTAAAGGAGAACACAGGTAGCAAGCTCTTCGACCTCAGCCGCAGCAACTTCTTCCTAGAAACATCACCAAAGGCACGGGAAGCCAGGGCAAAAATGAACTGTTGGGATTTCATCAAGATAAAAAGCTTTGGCACAGCAAAAGGAACAGTCCACAAAACCAAAAGACAACCGACAGAATGGGAGAAATTATTTGCAAATGACATATCCGATAAAGGGCTACTATCCAATATGTAGAAAAACTTATCAAACTCAACACCCAAAGAACAAATAATCCAATCAAGAAATAGGCAGAAGACATGAACAGACATTTTTCCAAAGAAGACATCCAAATGGCCCAGAGGCACATGAAAAAGTGCTCAACACGGCTCGGCATCAGGGAAATCCAAATCAAAACCTCAATCAGATACCACCTCACACCCGTCAGAATGGCTCAAATGAACAAGTCAGGGAACGACAGAGGTTGGCGGGGATGTGGAGAAAGGGGAACCCTCCTACACTGGTGGTGGGAATGCAAGCTGGTGCAACCCCTCTGGAAAACAGTATGGAGTTTCCTCACACAGTTGAAATTAGAGCTACCATTCGATCCAGCAATTGCACTCCTGGGTATTTACCCCAAAGATACAAATGTAGGGACCCGAAGCGGTACGTGCACCCCATTGTTTATAGCAGCAATGTCCACAATAGCCAAACTGTGGAAAGAGCCAAGATGTCCATCGAGAGATGAATGGATAAAGAAGAGGTGGTATATATATACACAATGGAATATTACGCAGCCATCAAAAGGAATGAGATGTTGCCATGGACAACGACGTGGATGGAACTGGAGGGTCCGACGATTAGTGAAATAAGTCAATCAGAGAAAGACATGGATCATATGACCTCACTGATATGAGGGATTCTTAATCTCAGGAACAGAGTGAGGCTTGCTGGAGTGGTCGGGGCTGGGAAGGATGGGGTGGCTGGGTGATAGACATTGGGGAGGGTATGAGCTGCGGTGAGCGCTGTGAATTGTGTAAGACTGTTGAATCACAGATCTGTACTTCTGAAACAAATAACGCAACATATTTTAAGAAGAAAGGAAAAGAAGGAGACAGCAGGAGAGGAAGAATAAAGGGGAGTTAGTGAGAGGGGGAGACGGACCAGGAGAGATGATGGATTCTGAAAAAGAATCCGAGGTTTCTAGAGGGGAGGTGGGTCGGGGGATTGGTTAGCCTGGTGATGGGTATTAAAGAGGGCACATTCAGCATGGAGCACTGTGTGTTAGGAACAAACAATGAATCATGGGACACTACAACAAAACAAATGATGTAGTACATGGTGATTAACAAAGCAATAAAAAACAAAGACTGTAATAAGAGATGAAGAAGGACACTATATCCTACTTAAAGGGTCTATCCAACAAGAAGATCTAACAATTGTAAATGTCTATGCCCCGAACATGGGAGCATCCAATTATATAAGGCAATTAAGAAGAAAAGCAAAGAAACCCATTGACAACCATACAATCATAGTGGGGGACTTTAACACCCCCCTGACTGAAATGGCCAGATCATCTAAGCAAAAGATCAACAAGGAAATAAAGACTTTAAATGACACACTGGACCAAATGGACTTCACAGACATATTCAGAACGTTCCATCCCAAAGCAAGGGAATACACATTCTTCTCCAGTGCCCATGGAACATTCTCCAGAATGGATCACATCCTAGGTCACAAATCAGGTCTCAACCGGTACCCAAAGATTGGGATCATTCCCTGCACATTTTCAGACCACAATGCTTTGAAACTAGAACTCAATCACAAGAGGAGAGTCGGAAAGAACTCAAATACATGGAGGCTAAAGAGCATCCTACGAAAGAATGAATGGGTCAACCAGGAAATTAAAGAAGAATTTAAAAAACTCATGGAAACCAATGAAAATGAAAACACAACTGTCCAAAATCTTTGGGATACAGCCAAGGCAGTCCTGCGAGGAAAGTATATAGCAATACAAGCCTTTCTCAAGAAACAAGAAAGGTCTCAAATACACACCCTAGCCCTACACCTAAAGGAGCTGGAGAAAGAACGGCCAATAAAGCCTAAACCCAGCAGGAGAAGAGAAATCATGCAGTTCAGAGCAGAAATCAATGAAATAGAACCCAGAAGAACATTAGAAATGATCAACGGAACTAGGAGCTGGTTCTTTGAAAGAATTCACAAGACTGATACACCCCTGTCCAGGCTGATCAAAAAGAAAAGAGAAATGACCCAAATCAACAAAATCATGAATGAAAGAGGAGAGATCACAACCAACACCAAAGAAATACAAACAATTATAAGAACGTAATCTGAGCAACCCTAGGGCAGCAAATTCCATAACCTGGAAGAAATGGGTGCATTCCTAGAGATGTGTCAACTACCAAAACTGACCCAGGAAGAAATAGAAAACCTGAACACTCCTATAACCACGAAGGCAATTGAAGTAGTCATCAAAAACCTCCCAAGAAACCAAAGCCCAGGGCCAGATGGTTTCCCAGGGGAATTCTATCAGACATTTAAAGAAGAATTAATACCTATTCTCCTGAAACTGTTCCCAACAATAGAAATGGAAGGAAAACTTCCAAACTCATTTTATGAGGCCACCATTACCTTGATCCCAAAACCAGACAAAGATCCCATCAAAAAGGAGAATTAGAGACCAATAGCCTTGATGAACATCGATGCAAAAATTCTCACCAAAATCCTAGCCAAGAGGACCCAACAGTACATGAAAAGGAGTGTTCACCATGAGCAAGTGGGATTTATCCCTGGGCTGCAAGGCTGGTTCAACATCCGCAAATCAGTCAACGTGATCAAATACATTAACAAAAGAAAGAACGAGAACCGTAGGATCCTCTCAATAGATGCAGAAAAAGCATTGGACAGAGTACAGCACCCTTTCTGGATCAAAACTCTTCAGAGTATAGGGACAGCGGGTACATACCTCAATATCATAAAAGCCATCTACGAAAACCCTACAGCGAATATCATTCTCAATGGGGAAAAGCTGAGATCGTTTCCCCTAAGGTCAGCAACGCGGCAGGGAGAGCCACTCTCACCACTGCTATTCAACATAGTATTAGAAGTCCTAGCCACAGCAATCAGACAACAAAAAGAAATCAAAGGCATCCAAATCGGCAGAGAGGAAGTCAAACTCTCACTCTTTGCAGATGATATGATACTTTCCGTGGAAAACCCAAAAGACTCCACCCCAAAACTGCTAGAACTCACACAGCAATTCCGTCAAGTAGCAGGCTATAAAATCAATGCACAGAAATCAGTGGCATTCCTATACACCAACAACAAGACAGAAGAGAGACAAATCAAGGAGTCGATCCCATTCACAACTGCTCCCAAAACCAGAAGAGACCTAGGAATACATTGAACCCAAGAGGCAGAGGATCTGTACTCAGAAAACTACAAAATACGCAGGAAAGAAATTGAAGAAGACACAAAGAAACGGAAAAACGTTCCATGCTCATGGACTGGGAGAACCAACATTGTGAAGAGGTCAATGCTACCTAGAGCAATCTACACATGCAATGCAATCCCCATCAAAATAGCATCCACTTTTTTCCAAGAAATGGAACAAATAATCCTAAAATTTGAATGGAACCAGAAGAGACCCCGAATAGCCAGAGGAATATTGAGAAAGAAAAGCAAAGCTGGCGGCATCACAATTCTGGACTTCCAGCTCTATGACAAAGCTGTCATCATCAAGACAGTATGGTACTGGCACAAAAACAGACACATGGATCCATGGAACAGAATCGAGAGCCCAGAAATGGACCCTCAACTCTATGGTCAACTTATCTTTGACAGAGCAGGGAGGAATGTCCAATGGCAAAAAGAGAGTCTCTTCAACAACTGGTGTTGGGAGAATTGGACAGCCCCATGCAGAAGAATGACACTGGACCATTTCCTGACACCACACACAAAAGTAGACGCCAAATGGTTGAAAGACCCCAATGTGAGACAGGAGCCCATCAAAATCCTAAAGGAGAACACAGGTAGCAAGCTCTTCGACCTCAGCCGCAGCAACTTCTTCCTAGAAACATCACCAAAGGCACGGGAAGCCAGGGCAAAAATGAACTGTTGGGATTTCATCAAGATAAAAAGCTTTGGCACAGCAAAAGGAACAGTCCACAAAACCAAAAGACAACCGACAGAATGGGAGAAATTATTTGCAAATGACATATCCGATAAAGGGCTACTATCCAATATGTAGAAAAACTTATCAAACTCAACACCCAAAGAACAAATAATCCAATCAAGAAATAGGCAGAAGACATGAACAGACATTTTTCCAAAGAAGACATCCAAATGGCCCAGAGGCACATGAAAAAGTGCTCAACACGGCTCGGCATCAGGGAAATCCAAATCAAAACCTCAATCAGATACCACCTCACACCCGTCAGAATGGCTCAAATGAACAAGTCAGGGAACGACAGAGGTTGGCGGGGATGTGGAGAAAGGGGAACCCTCCTACACTGGTGGTGGGAATGCAAGCTGGTGCAACCCCTCTGGAAAACAGTATGGAGTTTCCTCACACAGTTGAAATTAGAGCTACCATTCGATCCAGCAATTGCACTCCTGGGTATTTACCCCAAAGATACAAATGTAGGGACCCGAAGCGGTACGTGCACCCCATTGTTTATAGCAGCAATGTCCACAATAGCCAAACTGTGGAAAGAGCCAAGATGTCCATCGAGAGATGAATGGATAAAGAAGAGGTGGTATATATATACACAATGGAATATTACGCAGCCATCAAAAGGAATGAGATGTTGCCATGGACAACGACGTGGATGGAACTGGAGGGTCCGACGATTAGTGAAATAAGTCAATCAGAGAAAGACATGGATCATATGACCTCACTGATATGAGGGATTCTTAATCTCAGGAACAGAGTGAGGCTTGCTGGAGTGGTCGGGGCTGGGAAGGATGGGGTGGCTGGGTGATAGACATTGGGGAGGGTATGAGCTGCGGTGAGCGCTGTGAATTGTGTAAGACTGTTGAATCACAGATCTGTACTTCTGAAACAAATAACGCAACATATTTTAAGAAGAAAGGAAAAGAAGGAGACAGCAGGAGAGGAAGAATAAAGGGGAGTTAGTGAGAGGGGGAGACGGACCAGGAGAGATGATGGATTCTGAAAAAGAATCCGAGGTTTCTAGAGGGGAGGTGGGTCGGGGGATTGGTTAGCCTGGTGATGGGTATTAAAGAGGGCACATTCAGCATGGAGCACTGTGTGTTAGGAACAAACAATGAATCATGGGACACTACAACAAAACAAATGATGTAGTACATGGTGATTAACAAAGCAATAAAAAACAAAGACTGTAATAAGAGATGAAGAAGGACACTATATCCTACTTAAAGGGTCTATCCAACAAGAAGATCTAACAATTGTAAATGTCTATGCCCCGAACATGGGAGCATCCAATTATATAAGGCAATTAAGAAGAAAAGCAAAGAAACCCATTGACAACCATACAATCATAGTGGGGGACTTTAACACCCCCCTGACTGAAATGGCCAGATCATCTAAGCAAAAGATCAACAAGGAAATAAAGACTTTAAATGACACACTGGACCAAATGGACTTCACAGACATATTCAGAACGTTCCATCCCAAAGCAAGGGAATACACATTCTTCTCCAGTGCCCATGGAACATTCTCCAGAATGGATCACATCCTAGGTCACAAATCAGGTCTCAACCGGTACCCAAAGATTGGGATCATTCCCTGCACATTTTCAGACCACAATGCTTTGAAACTAGAACTCAATCACAAGAGGAGAGTCGGAAAGAACTCAAATACATGGAGGCTAAAGAGCATCCTACGAAAGAATGAATGGGTCAACCAGGAAATTAAAGAAGAATTTAAAAAACTCATGGAAACCAATGAAAATGAAAACACAACTGTCCAAAATCTTTGGGATACAGCCAAGGCAGTCCTGCGAGGAAAGTATATAGCAATACAAGCCTTTCTCAAGAAACAAGAAAGGTCTCAAATACACACCCTAGCCCTACACCTAAAGGAGCTGGAGAAAGAACGGCAAATAAAGCCTAAACCCAGCAGGAGAAGAGAAATCATGCAGTTCAGAGCAGAAATCAATGAAATAGAACCCAGAAGAACAGTAGAAGTGATCAACGGAACTAGGAGCTGGTTCTTTGAAAGAATTCACAAGACTGATACACCCCTGTCCAGGCTGATCAAAAAGAAAAGAGAAATGACCCAAATCAACAAAATCATGAATGAAAGAGGAGAGATCACAACCAACACCAAAGAAATACAAACAATTATAAGAACGTAATCTGAGCAACCCTAGGGCAGCAAATTCCATAACCTGGAAGAAATGGGTGCATTCCTAGAGATGTGTCAACTACCAAAACTGACCCAGGAAGAAATAGAAAACCTGAACACTCCTATAACCACGAAGGCAATTGAAGTAGTCATCAAAAACCTCCCAAGAAACCAAAGCCCAGGGCCAGATGGTTTCCCAGGGGAATTCTATCAGACATTTAAAGAAGAATTAATACCTATTCTCCTGAAACTGTTCCCAACAATAGAAATGGAAGGAAAACTTCCAAACTCATTTTATGAGGCCACCATTACCTTGATCCCAAAACCAGACAAAGATCCCATCAAAAAGGAGAATTAGAGACCAATAGCCTTGATGAACATCGATGCAAAAATTCTCACCAAAATCCTAGCCAAGAGGACCCAACAGTACATGAAAAGGAGTGTTCACCATGAGCAAGTGGGATTTATCCCTGGGCTGCAAGGCTGGTTCAACATCCGCAAATCAGTCAACGTGATCAAATACATTAACAAAAGAAAGAACGAGAACCGTAGGATCCTCTCAATAGATGCAGAAAAAGCATTGGACAGAGTACAGCACCCTTTCTGGATCAAAACTCTTCAGAGTATAGGGACAGCGGGTACATACCTCAATATCATAAAAGCCATCTACGAAAACCCTACAGCGAATATCATTCTCAATGGGGAAAAGCTGAGATCGTTTCCCCTAAGGTCAGCAACGCGGCAGGGAGAGCCACTCTCACCACTGCTATTCAACATAGTATTAGAAGTCCTAGCCACAGCAATCAGACAACAAAAAGAAATCAAAGGCATCCAAATCGGCAGAGAGGAAGTCAAACTCTCACTCTTTGCAGATGATATGATACTTTCCGTGGAAAACACAAAAGACTCCACCCCAAAACTGCTAGAACTCACACAGCAATTCCGTCAAGTAGCAGGCTATAAAATCAATGCACAGAAATCAGTGGCATTCCTATACACCAACAACAAGACAGAAGAGAGACAAATCAAGGAGTCGATCCCATTCACAACTGCTCCCAAAACCAGAAGAGACCTAGGAATACATTGAACCCAAGAGGCAGAGGATCTGTACTCAGAAAACTACAAAATACGCAGGAAAGAAATTGAAGAAGACACAAAGAAACGGAAAAACGTTCCATGCTCATGGACTGGGAGAACCAACATTGTGAAGAGGTCAATGCTACCTAGAGCAATCTACACATGCAATGCAATCCCCATCAAAATAGCATCCACTATTTTCCAAGAAATGGAACAAATAATCCTAAAATTTGAATGGAACCAGAAGAGACCCCGAATAGCCAGAGGAATATTGAGAAAGAAAAGCAAAGCTGGCGGCATCACAATTCTGGACTTCCAGCTCTATGACAAAGCTGTCATCATCAAGACAGTATGGTACTGGCACAAAAACAGACACATGGATCCATGGAACAGAATCGAGAGCCCAGAAATGGACCCTCAACTCTATGGTCAACTTATCTTTGACAGAGCAGGGAGGAATGTCCAATGGCAAAAAGAGAGTCTCTTCAACAACTGGTGTTGGGAGAATTGGACAGCCCCATGCAGAAGAATGACACTGGACCATTTCCTGACACCACACACAAAAGTAGACGCCAAATGGTTGAAAGACCCCAATGTGAGACAGGAGCCCATCAAAATCCTAAAGGAGAACACAGGTAGCAAGCTCTTCGACCTCAGCCGCAGCAACTTCTTCCTAGAAACATCACCAAAGGCACGGGAAGCCAGGGCAAAAATGAACTGTTGGGATTTCATCAAGATAAAAAGCTTTGGCACAGCAAAAGGAACAGTCCACAAAACCAAAAGACAACCGACAGAATGGGAGAAATTATTTGCAAATGACATATCCGATAAAGGGCTACTATCCAATATGTAGAAAAACTTATCAAACTCAACACCCAAAGAACAAATAATCCAATCAAGAAATAGGCAGAAGACATGAACAGACATTTTTCCAAAGAAGACATCCAAATGGCCCAGAGGCACATGAAAAAGTGCTCAACACGGCTCGGCATCAGGGAAATCCAAATCAAAACCTCAATCAGATACCACCTCACACCCGTCAGAATGGCTCAAATGAACAAGTCAGGGAACGACAGAGGTTGGCGGGGATGTGGAGAAAGGGGAACCCTCCTACACTGGTGGTGGGAATGCAAGCTGGTGCAACCCCTCTGGAAAACAGTATGGAGTTTCCTCACACAGTTGAAATTAGAGCTACCATTCGATCCAGCAATTGCACTCCTGGGTATTTACCCCAAAGATACAAATGTAGGGACCCGAAGCGGTACGTGCACCCCATTGTTTATAGCAGCAATGTCCACAATAGCCAAACTGTGGAAAGAGCCAAGATGTCCATCGAGAGATGAATGGATAAAGAAGAGGTGGTATATATATACACAATGGAATATTACGCAGCCATCAAAAGGAATGAGATGTTGCCATGGACAACGACGTGGATGGAACTGGAGGGTCCGACGATTAGTGAAATAAGTCAATCAGAGAAAGACATGGATCATATGACCTCACTGATATGAGGGATTCTTAATCTCAGGAACAGAGTGAGGCTTGCTGGAGTGGTCGGGGCTGGGAAGGATGGGGTGGCTGGGTGATAGACATTGGGGAGGGTATGAGCTGCGGTGAGCGCTGTGAATTGTGTAAGACTGTTGAATCACAGATCTGTACTTCTGAAACAAATAACGCAACATATTTTAAGAAGAAAGGAAAAGAAGGAGACAGCAGGAGAGGAAGAATAAAGGGGAGTTAGTGAGAGGGGGAGACGGACCAGGAGAGATGATGGATTCTGAAAAAGAATCCGAGGTTTCTAGAGGGGAGGTGGGTCGGGGGATTGGTTAGCCTGGTGATGGGTATTAAAGAGGGCACATTCAGCATGGAGCACTGTGTGTTAGGAACAAACAATGAATCATGGGACACTACAACAAAACAAATGATGTAGTACATGGTGATTAACAAAGCAATAAAAAACAAAGACTGTAATAAGAGATGAAGAAGGACACTATATCCTACTTAAAGGGTCTATCCAACAAGAAGATCTAACAATTGTAAATGTCTATGCCCCGAACATGGGAGCATCCAATTATATAAGGCAATTAAGAAGAAAAGCAAAGAAACCCATTGACAACCATACAATCATAGTGGGGGACTTTACCACCCCCCTGACTGAAATGGCCAGATCATCTAAGCAAAAGATCAACAAGGAAATAAAGACTTTAAATGACACACTGGACCAAATGGACTTCACAGACATATTCAGAACGTTCCATCCCAAAGCAAGGGAATACACATTCTTCTCCAGTGCCCATGGAACATTCTCCAGAATGGATCACATCCTAGGTCACAAATCAGGTCTCAACCGGTACCCAAAGATTGGGATCATTCCCTGCACATTTTCAGACCACAATGCTTTGAAACTAGAACTCAATCACAAGAGGAGAGTCGGAAAGAACTCAAATACATGGAGGCTAAAGAGCATCCTACGAAAGAATGAATGGGTCAACCAGGAAATTAAAGAAGAATTTAAAAAACTCATGGAAACCAATGAAAATGAAAACACAACTGTCCAAAATCTTTGGGATACAGCCAAGGCAGTCCTGCGAGGAAAGTATATAGCAATACAAGCCTTTCTCAAGAAACAAGAAAGGTCTCAAATACACACCCTAGCCCTACACCTAAAGGAGCTGGAGAAAGAACGGCAAATAAAGCCTAAACCCAGCAGGAGAAGAGAAATCATGCAGTTCAGAGCAGAAATCAATGAAATAGAACCCAGAAGAACAGTAGAAGTGATCAACGGAACTAGGAGCTGGTTCTTTGAAAGAATTCACAAGACTGATACACCCCTGTCCAGGCTGATCAAAAAGAAAAGAGAAATGACCCAAATCAACAAAATCATGAATAGAGGAGAGATCACAACCAACACCAAAGAAAATACAAACAATTATCAGAACGTAATCTGAGCAACCCTAGGGCAGCAAATTCCATAACCTGGAAGAAATGGGTGCATTCCTAGAGATGTGTCAACTACCAAAACTGACCCAGGAAGAAATAGAAAACCTGAACACTCCTATAACCACGAAGGCAATTGAAGTAGTCATCAAAAACCTCCCAAGAAACCAAAGCCCAGGGCCAGATGGTTTCCCAGGGGAATTCTATCAGACATTTAAAGAAGAATTAATACCTATTCTCCTGAAACTGTTCCCAACAATAGAAATGGAAGGAAAACTTCCAAACTCATTTTATGAGGCCACCATTACCTTGATCCCAAAACCAGACAAAGATCCCATCAAAAAGGAGAATTAGAGACCAATAGCCTTGATGAACATCGATGCAAAAATTCTCACCAAAATCCTAGCCAAGAGGACCCAACAGTACATGAAAAGGAGTGTTCACCATGAGCAAGTGGGATTTATCCCTGGGCTGCAAGCTGGTTCAACATCCGCAAATCAGTCAACGTGATCAAATACATTAACAAAAGAAAGAACGAGAACCGTAGGATCCTCTCAATAGATGCAGAAAAAGCATTGGACAGAGTACAGCACCCTTTCTGGATCAAAACTCTTCAGAGTATAGGGACAGCGGGTACATACCTCAATATCATAAAAGCCATCTACGAAAACCCTACAGCGAATATCATTCTCAATGGGGAAAAGCTGAGATCGTTTCCCCTAAGGTCAGCAACGCGGCAGGGAGAGCCACTCTCACCACTGCTATTCAACATAGTATTAGAAGTCCTAGCCACAGCAATCAGACAACAAAAAGAAATCAAAGGCATCCAAATCGGCAGAGAGAAGTCAAACTCTCACTCTTTGCAGATGATATGATACTTTCCGTGGAAAACCCAAAAGACTCCCACCAAAACTGCTAGAACTCACACAGCAATTCCGTCAAGTAGCAGGCTATAAAATCAATGCACAGAAATCAGTGGCATTCCTATACACCAACAACAAGACAGAAGAGAGACAAATCAAGGAGTCGATCCCATTCACAACTGCTCCCAAAACCAGAAGAGACCTAGGAATACATTGAACCCAAGAGGCAGAGCATCTGTACTCAGAAAACTACAAAATACGCAGGAAAGAAATTGAAGAAGACACAAAGAAACGGAAAAACGTTCCATGCTCATGGACTGGGAGAACCAACATTGTGAAGAGGTCAATGCTACCTAGAGCAATCTACACATGCAATGCAATCCCCATCAAAATAGCATCCACTTTTTTCCAAGAAATGGAACAAATAATCCTAAAATTTGAATGGAACCAAGAAGAGACCCCGAATAGCCAGAGGAATATTGAGAAAGAAAAGCAAAGCTGGCGGCATCACAATTCTGGACTTCCAGCTCTATGACAAAGCTGTCATCATCAAGACAGTATGGTACTGGCACAAAAACAGACACATGGATCCATGGAACAGAATCGAGAGCCCAGAAATGGACCCTCAACTCTATGGTCAACTTATCTTTGACAGAGCAGGGAGGAAATGTCCAATGGCAAAAAGAGAGTCTCTTCAACAACTGGTGTTGGGGAGAATTGGACAGCCCCATGCAGAAGAATGACACTGGACCATTTCCTGACACCACACACAAAAGTAGACGCCAAATGGTTTGAAAGACCCCAATGTGAGACAGGAGCCCATCAAAATCCTAAAGGAGAACACAGGTAGCAAGCTCTTCGACCTCAGCCGCAGCAACTTCTTCCTAGAAACATCACCAAAGGCACGGGAAGCCAGGGCAAAAATGAACTGTTGGGATTTCATCAAGATAAAAAGCTTTGGCACAGCAAAAGGAACAGTCCACAAAACCAAAAGACAACCGACAGAATGGGAGAAATTATTTGCAAATGACATATCCGAATAAAGGGCTACTATCCAATATGTAGAAAAACTTATCAAACTCAACACCCAAAGAACAAATAATCCAATCAAGAAATAGGCAGAAGACATGAACAGACATTTTTCCAAAGAAGACATCCAAATGGCCCAGAGGCACATGAAAAAGTGCTCAACACGGCTCGGCATCAGGGAAATCCAAATCAAAACCTCAATCAGATACCACCTCACACCCGTCAGAATGGCTCAAATGAACAAGTCAGGGAACGACAGAGGTTGGCGGGGATGTGGAGAAAGGGGAACCCTCCTACACTGGTGGTGGGAATGCAAGCTGGTGCAACCCCTCTGGAAAACAGTATGGAGTTTCCTCACACAGTTGAAATTAGAGCTACCATTCGATCCAGCAATTGCACTCCTGGGTATTTACCCCAAAGATACAAATGTAGGGACCCGAAGCGGTACGTGCACCCCATTGTTTATAGCAGCAATGTCCACAATAGCCAAACTGTGGAAAGAGCCAAGATGTCCATCGAGAGATGAATGGATAAAGAAGAGGTGGTATATATATACACAATGGAATATTACGCAGCCATCAAAAGGAATGAGATGTTGCCATGGACAACGACGTGGATGGAACTGGAGGGTCCGACGATTAGTGAAATAAGTCAATCAGGAGAAAGACATGGATCATATGACCTCACTGATATGAGGGATTCTTAATCTCAGGAACAGAGTGAGGCTTGCTGGAGTGGTCGGGGCTGGGAAGGATGGGGTGGCTGGGTGATAGACATTGGGGAGGGTATGAGCTGCGGTGAGCGCTGTGAATTGTGTAAGACTGTTGAATCACAGATCTGTACTTCTGAAACAAATAACGCAACATATTTTAAGAAGAAAGGAAAAGAAGGAGACAGCAGGAGAGGAAGAATAAAGGGGAGTTAGTGAGAGGGGGAGACGGACCAGGAGAGATGATGGATTCTGAAAAAGAATCCGAGGTTTCTAGAGGGGAGGTGGGGTCGGGGGATTGGTTAGCCTGGTGATGGGTATTAAAGAGGGCACATTCAGCATGGAGCACTGTGTGTTAGGAACAAACAATGAATCATGGGACACTACAACAAAACAAAATGATGTAGTACATGGTGATTAACAAAGCAATAAAAAACAAAGACTGTAATAAGAGATGAAGAAGGACACTATATCCTACTTAAAGGGTCTATCCAACAAGAAGATCTAACAATTGTAAATGTCTATGCCCCGAACATGGGAGCATCCAATTATATAAGGCAATTAAGAAGAAAAGCAAAGAAACCCATTGACAACCATACAATCATAGTGGGGGACTTTAACACCCCCCTGACTGAAATGGCCAGATCATCTAAGCAAAAGATCAACAAGGAAATAAAGACTTTAAATGACACACTGGACCAAATGGACTTCACAGACATATTCAGAACGTTCCATCCCAAAGCAAGGGAATACACATTCTTCTCCAGTGCCCATGGAACATTCTCCAGAATGGATCACATCCTAGGTCACAAATCAGGTCTCAACCGGTACCCAAAGATTGGGATCATTCCCTGCACATTTTCAGACCACAATGCTTTGAAACTAGAACTCAATCACAAGAGGAGAGTCGGAAAGAGCTCAAATACATGGAGGCTAAAGAGCATCCTACGAAAGAATGAATGGGTCAACCAGGAATTAAAGAAGAATTTAAAAAACTCATGGAAACCAATGAAAATGAAAACACAACTGTCCAAAATCTTTGGGATACAGCCAAGGCAGTCCTGCGAGGAAAGTATATAGCAATACAAGCCTTTCTCAAGAAACAAGAAAGGTCTCAAATACACACCCTAGCCCTACACCTAAAGGAGCTGGAGAAAGAACGGCAAATAAAGCCTAAACCCAGCAGGAGAAGAGAAATCATGCAGTTCAGAGCAGAAATCAATGAAATAGAACCCAGAAGAACAGTAGAAGTGATCAACGGAACTAGGAGCTGGTTTCTTTGAAAGAATTCACAAGACTGATACACCCCTGTCCAGGCTGATCAAAAAGAAAAGAGAAATGACCCAAAATCAACAAAATCATGAATGAAAGAGGAGAGATCACAACCAACACCAAAGAAATACAAACAATTATCAGAACGTAATCTGAGCAACCCTAGGGCAGCAAATTCCATAACCTGGAAGAAATGGGTGCATTCCTAGAGATGTGTCAACTACCAAAACTGACCCAGGAAGAAATAGAAAACCTGAACACTCCTATAACCACGAAGGCAATTGAAGTAGTCATCAAAAACCTCCCAAGAAACCAAAGCCCAGGGCCAGATGGTTTCCCAGGGGAATTCTATCAGACATTTAAAGAAGAATTAATACCTATTCTCCTGAAACTGTTCCCAACAATAGAAATGGAAGGAAAACTTCCAAACTCATTTTATGAGGCCACCATTACCTTGATCCCAAAACCAGACAAAGATCCCATCAAAAAGGAGAATTAGAGACCAATAGCCTTGATGAACATCGATGCAAAAATTCTCACCAAAATCCTAGCCAAGAGGACCCAACAGTACATGAAAAGGAGTGTTCACCATGAGCAAGTGGGATTTATCCCTGGGCTGCAAGGCTCGGTTCAACATCCGCAAATCAGTCAACGTGATCAAATACATTAAACAAAAGAAAGAACGAGAACCGTAGGATCCTCTCAATAGATGCAGAAAAAGCATTGGACAGAGGTACAGCACCCTTTCTGGATCAAAACTCTTCAGAGTATAGGGACAGCGGGTACATACCTCAATATCATAAAAGCCATCTACGAAAACCCTACAGCGAATATCATTCTCAATGGGGAAAAGCTGAGATCGTTTCCCCTAAGGTCAGCAACGCGGCAGGGAGAGCCACTCTCACCACTGCTATTCAACATAGTATTAGAAGTCCTAGCCACAGCAATCAGACAACAAAAAGAAATCAAAGGCATCCAAACTCGGCAGAGAGGAAGTCAAACTCTCACTCTTTGCAGATGATATGATACTTTCCGTGGAAAACCCAAAAGACTCCACCCCAAAACTGCTAGAACTCACACAGCAATTCCGTCAAGTAGCAGGCTATAAAATCAATGCACAGAAATCAGTGGCATTCCTATACACCAACAACAAGACAGAAGAGAGACAAATCAAGGAGTCGATCCCATTCACAACTGCTCCCAAAACCAGAAGAGACCTAGGAATACATTGAACCCAAGAGGCAGAGCATCTGTACTCAGAAAACTACAAAATACGCAGGAAAGAAATTGAAGAAGACACAAAGAAACGGAAAAACGTTCCATGCTCATGGACTGGGAGAACCAACATTGTGAAGAGGTCAATGCTACCTAGAGCAATCTACACATGCAATGCAATCCCCATCAAAATAGCATCCACTTTTTTCCAAGAAATGGAACAAATAATCCTAAAATTTGAATGGAACCAGAAGAGACCCGAATAGCCCAGAGGAATATTGAGAAAGAAAAGCAAAGCTGGCGGCATCACAATTCTGGACTTCCAGCTCTATGACAAAGCTGTCATCATCAAGACAGTATGGTACTGGCACAAAAACAGACACATGGATCCATGGAACAGAATCGAGAGCCCAGAAATGGACCCTCAACTCTATGGTCAACTTATCTTTGACAGAGCAGGGAGGAATGTCCAATGGCAAAAAGAGAGTCTCTTCAACAACTGGTGTTGGGAGAATTGGACAGCCCCATGCAGAAGAATGACACTGGACCATTTCCTGACACCACACACAAAGTAGACGCCAAATGGTTGAAAGACCCCAATGTGAGACAGGAGCCCATCAAAATCCTAAAGGAGAACACAGGTAGCAAGCTCTTCGACCTCAGCCGCAGCAACTTCTTCCTAGAAACATCACCAAAGGCACGGGAAGCCAGGGCAAAAATGAACTGTTGGGATTTCATCAAGATAAAAGCTTTGGCACAGCAAAAGGAACAGTCCACAAAACCAAAAGACAACCGACAGAATGGGAGAAATTATTTGCAAATGACATATCCGATAAAGGGCTACTATCCAATATGTAGAAAAACTTATCAAACTCAACACCCAAAGAACAAATAATCCAATCAAGAAATAGGCAGAAGACATGAACAGACATTTTTCCAAAGAAGACATCCAAATGGCCCAGAGGCACATGAAAAAGTGCTCAACACGGCTCGGCATCAGGGAAATCCAAATCAAAACCTCAATCAGATACCACCTCACACCCGTCAGAATGGCTCAAATGAACAAGTCAGGGAACGACAGAGGTTGGCGGGGATGTGGAGAAAGGGGAACCCTCCTACACTGGTGGTGGGAATGCAAGCTGGTGCAACCCCTCTGGAAAACAGTATGGAGTTTCCTCACACAGTTGAAATTAGAGCTACCATTCGATCCAGCAATTGCACTCCTGGGTATTTACCCCAAAGATACAAATGTAGGGACCCGAAGCGGTACGTGCACCCCATTGTTTATAGCAGCAATGTCCACAATAGCCAAACTGTGGAAAGAGCCAGATGTCCATCGAGAGATGAATGGATAAAGAAGAGGTGGTATATATATACACAATGGAATATTACGCAGCCATCAAAAGGAATGAGATGTTGCCATGGACAACGACGTGGATGGAACTGGAGGGTCCGACGATTAGTGAAATAAGTCAATCAGAGAAAGACATGGATCATATGACCTCACTGATATGAGGGATTCTTAATCTCAGGAACAGAGTGAGGCTTGCTGGAGTGGTCGGGGCTGGGAAGGATGGGGTGGCTGGGTGATAGACATTGGGGAGGGTATGAGCTGCGGTGAGCGCTGTGAATTGTGTAAGACTGTTGAATCACAGATCTGTACTTCTGAAACAAATAACGCAACATATTTTAAGAAGAAAGGAAAAGAAGGAGACAGCAGGAGAGGAAGAATAAAGGGGAGTTAGTGAGAGGGGGAGACGACCAGGAGAGATGATGGATTCTGAAAAAGAATCCGAGGTTTCTAGAGGGGAGGTGGGTCGGGGATTGGTTAGCCTGGTGATGGGTATTAAAGAGGGCACATTCAGCATGGAGCACTGTGTGTTAGGAACAAACAATGAATCATGGGACACTACAACAAAACAAATGATGTAGTACATGGTGATTAACAAAGCAATAAAAAACAAAGACTGTAATAAGAGATGAAGAAGGACACTATATCCTACTTAAAGGGTCTATCCAACAAGAAGATCTAACAATTGTAAATGTCTATGCCCCGAACATGGGAGCATCCAATTATATAAGGCAATTAAGAAGAAAAGCAAAGAAACCCATTGACAACCATACAATCATAGTGGGGGACTTTAACACCCCCCTGACTGAAATGGCCAGATCATCTAAGCAAAAGATCAACAAGGAAATAAAGACTTTAAATGACACACTGGACCAAATGGACTTCACAGACATATTCAGAACGTTCCATCCCAAAGCAAGGGAATACACATTCTTCTCCAGTGCCCATGGAACATTCTCCAGAATGGATCACATCCTAGGTCACAAATCAGGTCTCAACCGGTACCCAAAGATTGGGATCATTCCCTGCACATTTTCAGACCACAATGCTTTGAAACTAGAACTCAATCACAAGAGGAGAGTCGGAAAGAACTCAAATACATGGAGGCTAAAGAGCATCCTACGAAAGAATGAATGGGTCAACCAGGAAATTAAAGAAGAATTTAAAAAACTCATGGAAACCAATGAAAATGAAAACACAACTGTCCAAAATCTTTGGGATACAGCCAAGGCAGTCCTGCGAGGAAAGTATATAGCAATACAAGCCTTTCTCAAGAAACAAGAAAGGTCTCAAATACACACCCTAGCCCTACACCTAAAGGAGCTGGAGAAAGAACGGCAAATAAAGCCTAAACCCAGCAGGAGAAGAGAAATCATGCAGTTCAGAGCAGAAATCAATGAAATAGAACCCAGAAGAACAGTAGAAGTGATCAACGGAACTAGGAGCTGGTTCTTTGAAAGAATTCACAAGACTGATACACCCCTGTCCAGGCTGATCAAAAAGAAAAGAGAAATGACCCAAATCAACAAAATCATGAATGAAAGAGGAGAGATCACAACCAACACCAAAGAAATACAAACAATTATCAGAACGTAATCTGAGCAACCCTAGGGCAGCAAATTCCATAACCTGGAAGAAATGGGTGCATTCCTAGAGATGTGTCAACTACCAAAACTGACCCAGGAAGAAATAGAAAACCTGAACACTCCTATAACCACGAAGGCAATTGAAGTAGTCATCAAAAACCTCCCAAGAAACCAAAGCCCAGGGCCAGATGGTTTCCCAGGGGAATTCTATCAGACATTTAAAGAAGAATTAATACCTATTCTCCTGAAACTGTTCCCAACAATAGAAATGGAAGGAAAACTTCCAAACTCATTTTATGAGGCCACCATTACCTTGATCCCAAAACCAGACAAAGATCCCATCAAAAAGGAGAATTAGAGACCAATAGCCTTGATGAACATCGATGCAAAAATTCTCACCAAAATCCTAGCCAAGAGGACCCAACAGTACATGAAAAGGAGTGTTCACCATGAGCAAGTGGGATTTATCCCTGGGCTGCAAGGCTGGTTCAACATCCGCAAATCAGTCAACGTGATCAAATACATTAACAAAAGAAAGAACGAGAACCGTAGGATCCTCTCAATAGATGCAGAAAAAGCATTGGACAGAGTACAGCACCCTTTCTGGATCAAAACTCTTCAGAGTATAGGGACAGCGGGTACATACCTCAATATCATAAAAGCCATCTACGAAAACCCTACAGCGAATATCATTCTCAATGGGGAAAAGCTGAGATCGTTTCCCCTAAGGTCAGCAACGCGGCAGGGAGAGCCACTCTCACCACTGCTATTCAACATAGTATTAGAAGTCCTAGCCACAGCAATCAGACAACAAAAAGAAATCAAAGGCATCCAAATCGGCAGAGAGGAAGTCAAACTCTCACTCTTTGCAGATGATATGATACTTTCCGTGGAAAACCCAAAAGACTCCACCCAAAACTGCTAGAACTCACACAGCAATTCCGTCAAGTAGCAGGCTATAAAATCAATGCACAGAAATCAGTGGCATTCCTATACACCAACAACAAGACAGAAGAGAGACAAATCAAGGAGTCGATCCCATTCACAACTGCTCCCAAAACCAGAAGAGACCTAGGAATACATTGAACCCAAGAGGCAGAGCATCTGTACTCAGAAAACTACAAAATACGCAGGAAAGAAATTGAAGAAGACACAAAGAAACGGAAAAACGTTCCATGCTCATGGACTGGGAGAACCAACATTGTGAAGAGGTCAATGCTACCTAGAGCAATCTACACATGCAATGCAATCCCCATCAAAATAGCATCCACTTTTTTCCAAGAAATGGAACAAATAATCCTAAAATTTGAATGGAACCAGAAGAGACCCCGAATAGCCAGAGGAATATTGAGAAAGAAAAGCAAAGCTGGCGGCATCACAATTCTGGACTTCCAGCTCTATGACAAAGCTGTCATCATCAAGACAGTATGGTACTGGCACAAAAACAGACACATGGATCCATGGAACAGAATCGAGAGCCCAGAAATGGACCCTCAACTCTATGGTCAACTTATCTTTGACAGAGCAGGGAGGAATGTCCAATGGCAAAAAGAGAGTCTCTTCAACAACTGGTGTTGGGAGAATTGGACAGCCCCATGCAGAAGAATGACACTGGACCATTTCCTGACACCACACACAAAAGTAGACGCCAAATGGTTGAAAGACCCCAATGTGAGACAGGAGCCCATCAAAATCCTAAAGGAGAACACAGGTAGCAAGCTCTTCGACCTCAGCCGCAGCAACTTCTTCCTAGAAACATCACCAAAGGCACGGGAAGCCAGGGCAAAAATGAACTGTTGGGATTTCATCAAGATAAAAAGCTTTGGCACAGCAAAAGGAACAGTCACAAAACCAAAAGACAACCGACAGAATGGGAGAAATTATTTGCAAATGACATATCCGATAAAGGGCTACTATCCAATATGTAGAAAAACTTATCAAACTCAACACCCAAAGAACAAATAATCCAATCAAGAAATAGGCAGAAGACATGAACAGACATTTTTCCAAAGAAGACATCCAAATGGCCCAGAGGCACATGAAAAAGTGCTCAACACGGCTCGGCATCAGGGAAATCCAAATCAAAACCTCAATCAGATACCACCTCACACCCGTCAGAATGGCTCAAATGAACAAGTCAGGGAACGACAGAGGTTGGCGGGGATGTGGAGAAAGGGGAACCCTCCTACACTGGTGGTGGGAATGCAAGCTGGTGCAACCCCTCTGGAAAACAGTATGGAGTTTCCTCACACAGTTGAAATTAGAGCTACCATTCGATCCAGCAATTGCACTCCTGGGTATTTACCCCAAAGATACAAATGTAGGGACCCGAAGCGGTACGTGCACCCCATTGTTTATAGCAGCAATGTCCACAATAGCCAAACTGTGGAAAGAGCCAAGATGTCCATCGAGAGATGAATGGATAAAGAAGAGGTGGTATATATATACACAATGGAATATTACGCAGCCATCAAAAGGAATGAGATGTTGCCATGGACAACGACGTGGATGGAACTGGAGGGTCCGACGATTAGTGAAATAAGTCAATCAGAGAAAGACATGGATCATATGACCTCACTGATATGAGGGATTCTTAATCTCAGGAACAGAGTGAGGCTTGCTGGAGTGGTCGGGGGCTGGAAGGATGGGGTGGCTGGGTGATAGACATTGGGGAGGGTATGAGCTGCGGTGAGCGCTGTGAATTGTGTAAGACTGTTGAATCACAGATCTGTACTTCTGAAACAAATAACGCAACATATTTTAAGAAGAAAGGAAAAGAAGGAGACAGCAGGAGAGGAAGAATAAAGGGGAGTTAGTGAGAGGGGGAGACGGACCAGGAGAGATGATGGATTCTGAAAAAGAATCCGAGGTTTCTAGAGGGGAGGTGGGTCGGGGGATTGGTTAGCCTGGTGATGGGTATTAAAGAGGGCACATTCAGCATGGAGCACTGTGTGTTAGGAACAAACAATGAATCATGGGACACTACAACAAAACAAATGATGTAGTACATGGTGATTAACAAAGCAATAAAAAACAAAGACTGTAATAAGAGATGAAGAAGGACACTATATCCTACTTAAAGGGTCTATCCAACAAGAAGATCTAACAATTGTAAATGTCTATGCCCCGAACATGGGAGCATCCAATTATATAAGGCAATTAAGAAGAAAAGCAAAGAAACCCATTGACAACCATACAATCATAGTGGGGGACTTTAACACCCCCCTGACTGAAATGGCCAGATCATCTAAGCAAAAGATCAACAAGGAAATAAAGACTTTAAATGACACACTGGACCAAATGGACTTCACAGACATATTCAGAACGTTCCATCCCAAAGCAAGGGAATACACATTCTTCTCCAGTGCCCATGGAACATTCTCCAGAATGGATCACATCCTAGGTCACAAATCAGGTCTCAACCGGTACCCAAAGATTGGGATCATTCCCTGCACATTTTCAGACCACAATGCTTTGAAACTAGAACTCAATCACAAGAGGAGAGTCGGAAAGAGCTCAAATACATGGAGGCTAAAGAGCATCCTACGAAAGAATGAATGGGTCAACCAGGAAATTAAAGAAGAATTTAAAAAACTCATGGAAACCAATGAAAATGAAAACACAACTGTCCAAAATCTTTGGGATACAGCCAAGGCAGTCCGCGAGGAAAGTATATAGCAATACAAGCCTTTCTCAAGAAACAAGAAAGGTCTCAAATACACACCCTAGCCCTACACCTAAAGGAGCTGGAGAAAGAACGGCAAATAAAGCCTAAACCCAGCAGGAGAAGAGAAATCATGCAGTTCAGAGCAGAAATCAATGAAATAGAACCCAGAAGAACAGTAGAAGTGATCAACGGAACTAGGAGCTGGTTCTTTGAAAGAATTCACAAGACTGATACACCCCTGTCCAGGCTGATCAAAAAGAAAAGAGAAATGACCCAAATCAACAAAATCATGAATGAAAGAGGAGAGATCACAACCAACACCAAAGAAATACAAACAATTATCAGAACGTAATCTGAGCAACCCTAGGGCAGCAAATTCCATAACCTGGAAGAAATGGGTGCATTCCTAGAGATGTGTCAACTACCAAAACTGACCCAGGAAGAAATAGAAAACCTGAACACTCCTATAACCACGAAGGCAATTGAAGTAGTCATCAAAAACCTCCCAAGAAACCAAAGCCCAGGGCCAGATGGTTTCCCAGGGGAATTCTATCAGACATTTAAAGAAGAATTAATACCTATTCTCCTGAAACTGTTCCCAACAATAGAAATGGAAGGAAAACTTCCAAACTCATTTTATGAGGCCACCATTACCTTGATCCCAAAACCAGACAAAGATCCCATCAAAAAGGAGAATTAGAGACCAATAGCCTTGATGAACATCGATGCAAAAATTCTCACCAAAATCCTAGCCAAGAGGACCCAACAGTACATGAAAAGGAGTGTTCACCATGAGCAAGTGGGATTTATCCCTGGGCTGCAAGGCTGGTTCAACATCCGCAAATCAGTCAACGTGATCAAATACATTAACAAAAGAAAGAACGAGAACCGTAGGATCCTCTCAATAGATGCAGAAAAAGCATTGGACAGAGTACAGCACCCTTCTGGATCAAAACTCTTCAGAGTATAGGGACAGCGGGTACATACCTCAATATCATAAAAGCCATCTACGAAAACCCTACAGCGAATATCATTCTCAATGGGGAAAAGCTGAGATCGTTTCCCCTAAGGTCAGCAACGCGGCAGGGAGAGCCACTCTCACCACTGCTATTCAACATAGTATTAGAAGTCCTAGCCACAGCAATCAGACAACAAAAAGAAATCAAAGGCATCCAAATCGGCAGAGAGGAAGTCAAACTCTCACTCTTTGCAGATGATATGATACTTTCCGTGGAAAACCCAAAAGACTCCACCCAAAACTGCTAGAACTCACACAGCAATTCCGTCAAGTAGCAGGCTATAAAATCAATGCACAGAAATCAGTGGCATTCCTATACACCAACAACAAGACAGAAGAGAGACAAATCAAGGAGTCGATCCCATTCACAACTGCTCCCAAAACCAGAAGAGACCTAGGAATACATTGAACCCAAGAGGCAGAGCATCTGTACTCAGAAAACTACAAAATACGCAGGAAAGAAATTGAAGAAGACACAAAGAAACGGAAAAACGTTCATGCTCATGGACTGGGAGAACCAACATTGTGAAGAGGTCAATGCTACCTAGAGCAATCTACACATGCAATGCAATCCCCATCAAAATAGCATCCACTTTTTTCCAAGAATGGAACAAATAATCCTAAAATTTGAATGGAACCAGAAGAGACCCCGAATAGCCAGAGGAATATTGAGAAAGAAAAGCAAAGCTGGCGGCATCACAATTCTGGACTTCCAGCTCTATGACAAAGCTGTCATCATCAAGACAGTATGGTACTGGCACAAAAACAGACACATGGATCCATGGAACAGAATCGAGAGCCCAGAAATGGACCCTCAACTCTATGGTCAACTTATCTTTGACAGAGCAGGGAGGAATGTCCAATGGCAAAAAGAGAGTCTCTTCAACAACTGGTGTTGGGAGAATTGGACAGCCCCATGCAGAAGAATGACACTGGACCATTTCCTGACACCACACACAAAAGTAGACGCCAAATGGTTGAAAGACCCCAATGTGAGACAGGAGCCCATCAAAATCCTAAAGGAGAACACAGGTAGCAAGCTCTTCGACCTCAGCCGCAGCAACTTCTTCCTAGAAACATCACCAAAGGCACGGGAAGCCAGGGCAAAAATGAACTGTTGGGATTTCATCAAGATAAAAAGCTTTGGCACAGCAAAAGGAACAGTCCACAAAACCAAAAGACAACCGACAGAATGGGAGAAATTATTTGCAAATGACATATCCGATAAAGGGCTACTATCCAATATGTAGAAAAACTTATCAAACTCAACACCCAAAGAACAAATAATCCAATCAAGAAATAGGCAGAAGACATGAACAGACATTTTTCCAAAGAAGACATCCAAATGGCCCAGAGGCACATGAAAAAGTGCTCAACACGGCTCGGCATCAGGGAAATCCAAATCAAAACCTCAATCAGATACCACCTCACACCCGTCAGAATGGCTCAAATGAACAAGTCAGGGAACGACAGAGGTTGGCGGGGATGTGGAGAAAGGGGAACCCTCCTACACTGGTGGTGGGAATGCAAGCTGGTGCAACCCCTCTGGAAAACAGTATGGAGTTTCCTCACACAGTTGAAATTAGAGCTACCATTCGATCCAGCAATTGCACTCCTGGGTATTTACCCCAAAGATACAAATGTAGGGACCCGAAGCGGTACGTGCACCCCATTGTTTATAGCAGCAATGTCCACAATAGCCAAACTGTGGAAAGAGCCAAGATGTCCATCGAGAGATGAATGGATAAAGAAGAGGTGGTATATATATACACAATGGAATATTACGCAGCCATCAAAAGGAATGAGATGTTGCCATGGACAACGACGTGGATGGAACTGGAGGGTCCGACGATTAGTGAAATAAGTCAATCAGAGAAAGACATGGATCATATGACCTCACTGATATGAGGGATTCTTAATCTCAGGAACAGAGTGAGGCTTGCTGGAGTGGTCGGGGCTGGGAAGGATGGGGTGGCTGGGTGATAGACATTGGGGAGGGTATGAGCTGCGGTGAGCGCTGTGAATTGTGTAAGACTGTTGAATCACAGATCTGTACTTCTGAAACAAATAACGCAACATATTTTAAGAAGAAAGGAAAAGAAGGAGACAGCAGGAGAGGAAGAATAAAGGGGAGTTAGTGAGAGGGGGAGACGGACCAGGAGAGATGATGGATTCTGAAAAAGAATCCGAGGTTTCTAGAGGGGAGGTGGGTCGGGGGATTGGTTAGCCTGGTGATGGGTATTAAAGAGGGCACATTCAGCATGGAGCACTGTGTGTTAGGAACAAACAATGAATCATGGGACACTACAACAAAACAAATGATGTAGTACATGGTGATTAACAAAGCAATAAAAAACAAAGACTGTAATAAGAGAGATGAAGAAGGACACTATATCCTACTTAAAGGGTCTATCCAACAAGAAGATCTAACAATTGTAAATGTCTATGCCCCGAACATGGGAGCATCCAATTATATAAGGCAATTAAGAAGAAAAGCAAAGAAACCCATTGACAACCATACAATCATAGTGGGGGACTTTAACACCCCCCTGACTGAAATGGCCAGATCATCTAAGCAAAAGATCAACAAGGAAATAAAGACTTTAAATGACACACTGGACCAAATGGACTTCACAGACATATTCAGAACGTTCCATCCCAAAGCAAGGGAATACACATTCTTCTCCAGTGCCATGGAACATTCTCCAGAATGGATCACATCCTAGGTCACAAATCAGGTCTCAACCGGTACCCAAAGATTGGGATCATTCCCTGCACATTTTCAGACCACAATGCTTTGAACTAGAACTCAATCACAAGAGGAGAGTCGGAAAGAGCTCAAATACATGGAGGCTAAAGAGCATCCTACGAAAGAATGAATGGGTCAACCAGGAAATTAAAGAAGAATTTAAAAAACTCATGGAAACCAATGAAAATGAAAACACAACTGTCCAAAATCTTTGGGATACAGCCAAGGCAGTCCTGCGAGGAAAGTATATAGCAATACAAGCCTTTCTCAAGAAACAAGAAAGGTCTCAAATACACACCCTAGCCCTACACCTAAAGGAGCTGGAGAAAGAACGGCAAATAAAGCCTAAACCAGCAGGAGAAGAGAAATCATGCAGTTCAGAGCAGAAATCAATGAAATAGAACCAGAAGAACAGTAGAAGTGATCAACGGAACTAGGAGCTGGTTCTTTGAAAGAATTCACAAGACTGATACACCCCTGTCCAGGCTGATCAAAAAGAAAAGAGAAATGACCCAAATCAACAAAATCATGAATGAAAGAGGAGAGATCACAACCAACACCAAAGAAATACAAACAATTATCAGAACTTAATCTGAGCAACCCTAGGGCAGCAAATTCCATAACCTGGAAGAAATGGGTGCATTCCTAGAGATGTGTCAACTACCAAAACTGACCCAGGAAGAAATAGAAAACCTGAACACTCCTATAACCACGAAGGCAATTGAAGTAGTCATCAAAAACCTCCCAAGAAACAAAGCCCAGGGCCAGATGGTTTCCCAGGGGAATTCTTATCAGACATTTAAAGAAGAATTAATACCTATTCTCCTGAAAACTGTTCCCAACAATAGAAATGGAGGAAAACTTCCAAACTCATTTTATGAGGCCACCATTACCTTGATCCCAAAACCAGACAAAAGATCCCATCAAAAGGAGAATTAGAGCCCAATATCCTTGATGAACATCGATGCAAAAATTCTCACCAAAATCCTAGCCAAGAGGACCCAACAGTACATGAAAAGGAGTGTTCACCATGAGCAAGTGGGATTTATCCCTGGGCTGCAAGGCTGGTTCAACATCCGCAAATCAGTCAACGTGATCAAATACATTATCACAAAAGAAAGAACGAGAACCGTAAGGATCCTCTCAATAGATGGCAG